>NC_036842.1:32442929-32445396 GCF_002910315.2 Salvelinus sp. IW2-2015
TGTTAGTGGGTGTTGCAGAAATAACAACAAAACAGGTAAGAGTTTGCCAGGTGTGCAGAAATAACACTAAAGGTTAGAGTTAGTGGTGTGGCAGAATAACAATAAACAGGTAGAGTTAGTGGTGTGCAGAATAACAATAACAGGTAGAGTTAGTGGTGTGCAGAATAAACAATAACAGTGAGAGTTAGTGGTGTGCAGAATAACAATAACAGGTAGAGTTAGTGGTGTGCAGAATAATAAAACAGGTAGAGTTAGTGTGTTGCAGAATAAAACAACAGGTAGAGTTAGTGGTGTGCAGAATAACAATAACAAGGTAGAGTTAGTGGTGTGCAGAATAACAATAACAGGTAGAGTTAGTGGTGTGCAGAATAACAATAACAGGTAGAGTTAGTGGTGTGCAGAATAACAATAACAGGTAGAGTTAGTGGTGTGCAGAATAATAACAACAGGTAGAGTTAGTGGTGTGCAGAAACAATAACAGGTAGAGTAGTGGTGTGCAGAATAACAATAACAGGTAGAGTTAGTGGTGTGCAGAATAACAATAACAGGTAGAGTTAGTGGTGTGCAGAATAACAATAACAGGTAGAGTTAGTGGTGTGCAGAATAACAATAACAGGTAGAGTTAGTGGTGTGCAGAATAACAACAACAGGTAGAGTTAGTGGTGTGCAGAATAATAAAAACAGGTAGAGTTAGTGGTGTGCAGAATAACAACAAACAGTAGAGTTAGTGGTGTGCAGGAATAACAATAACAGGTAGAGTTAGTGGTGTGCAGAATAACAATAACAGGTAGAGTTAGTGGTGTGCAGAATAATAACAACAGGTAGAGTTAGTGGTGTGCAGAATAATAACAACAGGTAGAGTTAGTTGTGTGCAGAATAAACAAACAACAGGTAGAGTTAGTGGTGGTGCAGAATAACAATAACAGGTAGAGTTAGTGGTGTGCAGAATAACAATAACAGGTAGAGTTAGTGGTGTGCAGAATAACAACAACAGGTAGAGTTATGGTGTGCAGAATAATAACCAACAGGTTAGAGTTAGTGGTGTGCAGAATTACACAATAACAGGTAGAGTTAGTGGTGGTGTGCAGGAATAATAACAACCAGGTTAGAGTTAGTGGTGAGTGTGCGCCATGTGTATTCGCATGTTATTACCCTGATTTTTTATCATGGGCTTGAGAGTTAGTGGTGTGCAGAATAACAATAACAGGTAGAGTTAGTGGTGTGCAGAATAACAATAACAGGTAGAGTTAGTGGTGTGCAGAATAACAATTGTCTTTTCAAAAGGGGCGGTGTGGTTGCACACAAAAGCACCTGGCTGTTCACACTGAGTGGCCTGTGCAGAAACATGTTTAATCTAAGGACATGCACACATGCATATATAGCGGTTACATTGTTTTTGATCACACACAGTACACAAAGAATGTGGGTAGTTCTTTAAACATGCATAGAATTTCCTTCACTAACTCCCTTAAACCTTGAAAAAAAACTTTTTTTACAGTACATTCTTGAACATCAAACAGTTACGGCAACCCCATATCGTCTCTCTTCTCGTAAACAACTTATTGTTAGTGTCCTCTATTTTGAGGGTTAAATTGTTATTTTGTGGTCGACTGTGGCATCGTGACTCACAATTCTGTGTGCATATAGAGAACCGAATAATGTTTCTTAAAAGGAAAGCGAACAGAAGAGGATAGTAGTTCTACCATTACGAAACAACTACAACAACAATCAGCACCTTATTATCTAACTGTCACAGCTGGTTGTAGAACGGAAAGATTAATAACATTGTTTATTTATCATTTTACACAGAACATCTGTACACATTTATGTGTAAATTCATATAATTCCTTCTACTCCCTAGATATATGAAGTGACTGCAGCACTTGACAGGGTATCGTAAACAAACACCATTTCAGGTATTGTTCATAGGCCAAATTAGAATGCAACCAGCATCTTTCCAAGATGCCCAGCGACAGGGTAATGCATACAGCTCCAGCGTAATACAGAATCGCCAATTATTTTACAATAGTGCCATTAGATTTAGAGTTGCCTGGCAACTATCTGACAGATATAGGGAGTATATAGGCCTGCTTGATTACATGTAATACATAGAGTCTCATTGAGATGTGATGTTGAAACACTGGAAGGGAGGGAGGGAGAGAGAGAGCGAGAGAGAAGGATGGAGGGAAGGAGGGAGGAAGGGAGAGAGGACAGAAGAGCAAGACAGGGTCCATTGCTACTATCACTCCTCCCACAATGACAACAGAGTAATTACAGTGAACGGCCACGGCATAAGTCACATCTGTAAGGCTGTGAGTTCTATGCTGTGTGTGTGTGTGTGTGTGTGTGTGTGTGTGTGTGTGTGTGTGGTGTGTGTGTGTGTGTGTGGTGTGTGTGTGTGTGTGTGTGTGTGTGTGTGTGTGTGTGTGTGTGTGTGTGTGTGTGTGTGTGTGTGGGGGGGTGTGTG
>NC_036842.1:32445544-32449044 GCF_002910315.2 Salvelinus sp. IW2-2015
GCTCTGTCTGACATTTAGAACAACAAAACCTCACACTGTGGAATCACCTTATGGAACGTGTGTGTTTGGTTTGTGTGTGTTTTTGCGTGCGTGTGTGTGTATGTGTGTGTGGGTGTGTGTGTGCATGTGTCAGAGGCTGACAGTCAGAGGCTACTATGTCAGAGAGCATTACAAAGGGGCAGTGAAGCCAACCTGAATGATAGCAGAACCATGTGTGATTGCCTGGATTCATGTTGTAAAAATTCCAGGTGTAATGTCCAAGGCCAAGGCTAGTTAAATATGTCCTACTGTCTCCATGCCTAGATAAATATGTTGTACTAGACTTAGACTTAGTGATGGGGACAGAAAGGGGACAGGCAATGTTATGCCATAGCCTGTCCCCTTTGTGTCCTAGATGGCCTGACCCACAAAGACAGATGGGTTCATAGAATTATATAGAGAGTGGATTATAGGATCTCTGTGGGTGGGTTGCACTTCACTTGAACATATGCCATGACTGTTTATAATGATTATGACCATGTTATGACGAAGGCTTCAAGTCAAGTCTTGGAATTAAAGGTGGTTTAAAAAAGAAGATGAACAAGTATCGAGCTGTGAGTGAGACTGAAAGAGCAACACAATCTTTATTTAGATACAACTTCGAAACAGGTACAGGTTTAGTCCACAACAGCCTTTATTAAAAGTCAAAAATTCTGTTGATATTAGACAGGGTAAATATAGTGGTGGCTTCGTTGGTGGCTTCGTCAAACATGAATAATGATGAGGAGTCGCCAAGGAAACCACTATTCTAGTGACATGCTGCGAGCACAATTAAATAAAATACACACTTCAAATCACAAGGTCGAATTTGTTGTGGTCTCTTTAAAGCCTTAATATTCATGGAACTTTTATCACAATTGTCATTAACATAACTTTTAATGCACCTTATATTACAGAGTGTTCCATATAATTACCCATTCACTTGATTGACACAGTAGATTTCACAAAGGTTGCTTTGAAAATATTGAAGAGTGAAGAGTGTCAATTATGAAATGTTTTATATTCATGAAAGTTTATTTATGAAATGTTTTATATTCATGAAATAAGAGCTACCCTTACAGTAAATTAAACTTTTAAGACTTCAAGAATGTCCCTTTTGATTCCTTTCGATGACAATCCAGGCCAATGGTATATGCATGCTGCATGCATCTTGGGAATTAATCTGTGAAAGGTAGCCCTAATGTAATTCTATGTGATGATGACAATTCAATGTTTCTTATTTTACTCTTTACTAGTATGCCTCTTTATCCGAACCCCAATGAGTTATCTGAGAATTGACAGGCTAAATGATATATCAGGAAAAAAAAATATCTAGCTGTGATATAAACACAGCCATTTTCTGCAATGAAAAGCAGACGTATTACGGGGTCCTGACCAACTCTGTTATTTTGTGTGTTTTCACGCTGATCTTATCTTTTTTGTACATAATGTTTCCGGATTTCATTTTCTATGACCGAAAAGAGCTTCAGACATTAGAACAGCGATCACTAACCTCGATTTGGATTCAGATTTCTACTTCAACAAGTTGGAGGCGCGGGACATACTGCTCACACCGGACCAGGCCCTAAAAGAAAAAGGCATCATAAGAGAGGCCAACGTGCGATCTCTAATATAAAGTCCCGAGGTTCTGCACGCCTGAGTTCAAATATCTCATGACAAGCAGTAGACCTTACTATTTATCAAGAGAGTTTCCATCTATATTTTTTTGTGGTCTATTTTTCCCACCACAAACCGACGCTGGCACTAAGACTGCACTCCTCGTGGACAGTGAATTTAATGCAGGGAACCTGAAATCCGTCTTAACTCATTTCTACCAGCATGTCACCTGTGCAACTAGAGGGGGAAAACTCTAGATCACCTTTACTCCACTCACAGAGACATACAAAACTCTAGATCACCTTTACTCCACACACAGAGACACATACAAAACTCTAGATCACCTTTACTCCACACACAGAAATACATAAAAACTCTAGATCACCTTTATCTCCAACACACAGAGACACAGTACAAAACTTAGATCACCTTTACTCCACCAACAGAGACATAACAAACTCTAGATCACCTTTACTCCACACACAGAAACACATACAAAACTCTAGATCACTTATCACCACCAAGACACATACAAAACTCTAGATCACTTTACTCCACACACAGAAGACAATACAAAACTCTAGATCACCTTTACTCCACACACAGAGACCATACAAAACTCTAGATCACCTTTACTCCACACACAGAAACATACAAAACTCTAGATCCCTTCTACTCACACCACAGAGACACTACAAAACTCTAGATCACCTTTACTCCACACACAGAGACACATACAAAACTCTAGATCACCTTTACTCCACACACAGAGACACATACAAAACTCTAGATCACCTTTACTCCACACACAGAGACACATACAAAACTCTAGATCACCTTTACTCCACACACAGAGACCATACAAAACTCTAGATCACCTTACTCCACACACAGAGACACATACAAAACTCTAGATCACCTTTACTCCACACAAGAAACATACAAAACTCTAGATCACTTTACTCCACACAGAGACACATACAAAACTCTAGATCACTTTTACTCCACACACAGAAACATACAAACTCTAGATCACCTTACTCCACACACCAGAGACACATACAAAACTCTAGATCACCTTTACTCCACACACAGAGACCATACAAAACTCTAGATCACCTTTACCCTCACACACACAGAGACATCATACAAAACTCTAGATCACCTTTACTCCCCACAGAGACCATACAAAACTCTAGATCACCTTTACTCCACACCAACGACAGTCATACAACTCTAGATCCTTACTCCACACACAGAGACCATACAAAACTCTAGATCACTTTACCTCCACACAACAGAAACACATCAAAAACTTACGATCACCTTACTCCACACACAGGAAACTACAAAACTTCGAGATCACCTACCTCTCACTCCAACAGAACAATAAACTCTAGTCACCTTTACTCCACACACAGAAACTACAAAACTCTAGATCACCTTTACTCCACCACCAACAGAACATAAAACTCTAGATCACCTTTACTCCCACCAACAGACATACAAACTCTAGATCACCTTTACTCCACACACAGAAGACACATAACAAACTCTAGATCACCTTTACTCCACACACAGAGACACAAAAAACTCTAGATACCTTTACTCACACAGAAACACTATAAACTCTAGATCACCTACTCCACCACAGAGACACATACAAAACTCTAGATCACCCTTACTCCACACACAGGACAATACAAACTCTAGATCACCTTTACTCCACACACAGAGAATACACAAAACTCTAGATCACCTTTACACTCCACACACAGAGACATACAAAAACTCTAGATCACTTTTACTCCACACAGAGACATACAAAACTCTAGATCACCTTTCACTCCACACACAGAGACACA
>NC_036842.1:32449069-32527999 GCF_002910315.2 Salvelinus sp. IW2-2015
CAGAAACAACTACAAACTCTAGATCACCTTACTCCACACACACAGAGACACATACAAACTCTAGATCACCTTTACTCACACACAGAGACACATCAAAACTCTAGATCACCTTTACTCCACACAGAGACACATACAAAACTCTAGATCACCCTTTACTCCACACACAGGAACATACAACTCTAGATCCCTTTACTCCACACACAGAGACCATAACAAACTCTAGATCACCTTTACTCCACACACAGAAACACATACAAAACTCTAGATCACCTTTACTCCACACACAGAGACACATACAAAATTCAGATCACCTTTCCACACACAAGACACATAACAAACTCTAGATCACCTTTACTCCACACACAGAGACACTACAAAACTCTAGATCACCTTACTCCACCACAGAAGCATACAATACTCTAGATCACCTTTACTCCACCACAGAACATACAAAATCTAGATCACCTTTACTCCACACACGAGACACATACAAAACTCTAGATCACCTTTACTCCACACACAGAGACATACAAAACTCTAGATCACCTTTACTCCACACACAGAGAACACATACAAAACTCTAGATCACCTTACTCCACCACAGAGACATACAAAACTCTAGATCACCTTTACTCCACACACAGAGACACTACAAACCTCTAGATCACCTTTACTCCACACACAGAGACACTACAAAACTCTAGATCACCTTTACTCCACACACAGAGACATACAAACTCTAGATCACCTTTACTCCACACACAGAGACATACAAAACTCTAGATCACCTTTACTCCACACACAGAGACACATACAAAACTCTAGATCACCTTTACTCCACACACAGAGACACTACACAAACTCTAGATCACCTTTACTCCACACACAGAGACACATACAAAACTCTAGATCACCTTTACTCCACACACAGAGACATACAAACTCTAGATCACCTTTACTCCACACAGAGACATACAAAACTCTAGATCACCTTTACTCCACACACAGAAACACATAAAAACTCTAGATCACCTTTACTCGCACAACAGAACACATACAAAAATCTCCTCTAGATCACCTTTACTCCACACACAGAGACATACAAAACTCTAGATCACCTTTACTCCACACACAGAAACACATACAAAGCTCTAGATCACCTTTACTCCACTCACAGAGACACATACAAAACTCTAGATCACCTTTACTCCACTCACAGAAACACATACAAAACTCTAGATCACCTTTACTCCACTCACAGAAACACATACAAAACTCTAGATCACCTTTACTCCACTCACAGAAACACATACAAAGCTCTAGATCACCTTTACTCCACACACAGAAACACATACAAAACTCTAGGTCACCTTTACTCCACTCACAGAGACACAACTCTATCCTGATTCCCGCTTACAACCTAAAACTCAAACAGCGACTACCAGGGATGCGCTCAATATGGAAGAGGTCCGATGAAGCGGATGCTAAGCTACAGGACTGTTTTACTAGAACAGACTGGAATATGTTCACCCGATGGCATTGAGGAGTTTACCACATCAGTTACCGGCTTCATTAATAAGTGCATCGACGACGTCGTCCCCACAGTGACCGTCCGTAAATATCCCAACCAGAAGCCATGGATTACAGGCAACACCCACACTGAGCTAGCGGCTAGAGCTGCTGCTTTCAAGGAGCGGTACACTAATCCGGACGTTTATAAGAAATCTTGCTACGCCCTCTGACGAACCATCAAATAGGCAAAGCGTTAATACAGGACTGATTGAATCCCACTACACCAGCTCTGATGCTCGTTGGATGTGGAAGGGCTTGCAAATGATCATGGAATACAAAGGGAAACCCAGTCATGAGCTGCCCAGTGACGCGAGCCTACCAGACGAGGTACATTTATTTTCTGCTCGCTTCGAGGCAAGCAACACTGAACCATGCATGACAGCACCAACTGTTCGGAACAACTATGTGATCACACTCTCTGTAGCTGATGTGATTAAGACATTTAAACAGGTTAACATTCACAAGGTGCAGGGCCAGACAAATTACTATGACGAGTACTCAGAATATGCACGGACTAGCAGGCAGGTGTCTTCACTGACATTTTTAACATCTCCCTGACCCTAGTCTGTAATGCCTACATGTTTCAAGCAGACCACCATAGTCCCTGTGCCCAAGAACACCAAGGTAACCTGTCTAAATGACTATCACCCCGTAGCACTCACAGCCATGAAATGCTTTGAAAGGCTGTCCATGGCTCACATCAACACCATCATCCCAGACACCCTGGACCAACTCCACTCTATTGCACTCCACACTTCCCTTTCCCACCTGGACAAAAAGAACATCTATGTGAAAATGCTGTTCAAAGACTACAATTTAGCATTCAACACCATACTGCTCTCCAAGCTCATCACTAAGCTAAGGACCCTGGGACTGAACACCTCCCTCTGCAACTGGATCCTGGACTTCCTGAGGGACTGCCTCCTGGTGGTGAGAGTAGGCAACAACCCATCTACTACGCTGACCCTCGACACACGGGTCCCTCAGGGGTGCATGTTTAGACCCCTCCTGTACTCCCTTTTCACCCACGACTGAGTGGCCGTGCACTAATCCAACACCATCATTAAGTTTGCAGATGACACGACGGTGGTAGGCTTGATCACCGACGAGGATGACACAGCCTATAGGGAAGAGGTCAGAGAACTGGCAGTGTGGTGCCTGGACAACAACCTCTCCCTCAATGTCAGCAATAAAAAGGAGCTGATCATGGACTACAGGAAATGGAGGACCGAGCATGCCCCCATTCACATCGACGGCGCTGTAGTGGAGCAGATCGAGAGCTTTGAGTTCCTCATGGTCCACACATCAACACAGTTGTGAAGAGGGCACAACAATGTCTCTTCCCCCCCAGGAGGCTGAAAAGATTTGGCATGGGCCCTCAGATCCTCAAAAAGTTCTACAGCTGCACCATTGAGAGCATCTTGACAGGCTACATCATCGCTTGGTATAGCAACTGCTTGGCATCCGACCACAAGTCGCTACAGAGAGTAGTGCGTACTGCCCAATACATACATCAATTGTTTTATTTTTTCCAAGCTCATTTCCTACAATTCTATGTATTTTGACATGGCTTAGGCCCATGACCAGGACGGACTTAAAAAAATAAATAATAATCACAGGTATTCAGGATGCTTTGAACATTGAATGAACACAAAAAAATTGAGGACTTTGTTACTTTGAGATTTTGGGGGATTGAAATGTAAAGAAGCTTATGCAAATATGTTTTTATTCATATTTTAGAGGTTTGCTTTGACACTTTATTTAGACAGTAAGGAAAGAAGATGGGGAGACAGGCAAATGGAGTTGTATGTGACACGGCCGGGGAGTGTTACCGCTACACCACGGTTCTGCACAGTGGGTAACCAAAATATAGATTGCCAACATGCTCTCACAGTTTCATGTCAGAATTAGTCGTTCATCCATGTTTCTCAAACGTCAAACTAATTTCAAAGCAAGGACAATGTGTGTGTCACAAACACATGCACATTTTTAATTTGGGCACAATATCTCTTTAAAATAGAGCCGAAGACAATCCTGTATGCTCTCCTGGAGGGTTGACCACCCCTGATCTATGTTTCCAAAGTGCTGGATGGTTTGAAAATGTTCTTGTTATAACAATTAATTTATCCGAATCACCATAATGAATATCAATATTCAGGTGGTTGCGACCTACGAGTTTAAGATCCTTGTCATCATTTTACTCTACATAGACAAGGTATGCCTAGCATGTGCACAATACTAACATGTAAAAAAACATATTATATTTGAGGCCTGGAGCATTTAATATACAATGCTTATTTGCATGACTTGCAGTCCATGAATGGCTGCAAAAATACATAGCCTCTTATAATTCATTTTCAAAGACACAAGTAGGCATATTCAAATACAATAAGTGTACAAAACATTAGGAACACCTGCTCTTTCCATTACATACACTGACCAGGTGAATCCAGGTGAAAGCTATGATCCCTTATTGATTTCACTTGTTAAATTAACTTCAATAACTGTAAATGAAGGGCAGGAGACAGGTTAAAGAAGTATTTTTAAGTCTTGAGACAATTGAGACATGTATTGTGTATGTATGCTAGGATATGGTCCATAGCAGCACCCACCCGTAGAACGCGCTCCAGCAGGTATATTTCACTGGTCACCCCCAAAGCCAATTCCTCCTTTGGCCGCCTTTCCTTCCAGTTCTCTGCTGCCAATGATTGGAACAAATTGCAAAAATCACTGAAGCTGGAGACTCATATCTTCCTCACTAACTTTAAGCATCACCTGTCATAGCAGCTCACAGATCACTGCACCTGTACATAGCCCATCTGTATATAGCCCATCCAACTACCTCATCCCCATACTGTTATTTTTTTTCTTCTTCTCCTTTGCACCCTAGTATCTCTACTTGCACATTCGTCTTCTGCACATCTATCACTCCAGTGTTAAATTGCTAAATTGTAATTATTTCACCACTATGGCCTATTTATTGCCTTACCTCCCTTATCTTACTTAATTTGCACACACTGTATATGTACTTTTTTTTCTATTGTGTTATTGACTGTATGTTTGTTTATTCCACGTGTAACTCTGTGTTGTTGTTTGTGTCGCACTCCTTTGCTTCATCTTGGCCAGGTCGCAGTTGTATATGAGAACTTGTTCTCAACAAGCCTACCTGGTTAAATAAAGGTGAAATAAATAAAAATAAATAAATGTGGTAGTAGGTGCCAAGCACAACGGTTTGAATGTGTCAAGAACTGCATTCACACTCAACAATTTCTGGTGTGTATCAAGAATTGTCCACCACCACCCAAAGGACATCCCGCCAACTTGACAGAACTCTGGGAAGAATTGGAGTCATCATGAGCCAGCATCCCTTGGAATGCTTTCGACACCTTGTAGAGTCCATGCCCCAACGAATTGAGGGTTGTTCTGGGGGCAAAAGGGGGTGCAACACAATATTAGGAAGGTGTTCCTAATGTTTTGTACCATTCAGTGTATGTAATTACACTGGCAAATTGGGAAGAAGTGGAATAATAAAATAAATATGGGGAATAACACTCATTTTCTTCCTGACAAGCACACAAATTCCCCCATATTTTAGCCCATTGTTAAGAATGAGAATTGTTCTACTCATCAGATCAAATAAACTAAATAGATAATAAAATCTCCTGAAGACAAAATTACATAAATCTGCCCCTACACCCTAACCAAATAATTGTTATATTTATTGTCCCCCTTCTCGAATCAAACTTACATGTTTGGGTTCATATGTTTGAAAAAACTATTTTCATATTTACAAATCAGGTCTCCTTACGAAACTTCCCTGCTGAACATAGGTCTGCTGCATGTTCGTTGTCACAGCCCCCTGGATTAATAACACAAGGGCAGAATACATCGACTTCAGTAGGCTACATGTTGTCAAAAGGCAGAATTCCCGCAATAGGGAAGGGAGTAACAGGAACCTAATTTGTTGATAACATTGAATAAGAAAACAGTTTTTACAGTTTTATAAGTTCAGCAGAAAAATAACTTTCTCTCTTTCCATTCAGCTGCGCCTGCTCCACTCTAATCTTGAGGGCAGCTTTTTTCTTTAACGCGCATCCAGTCCCCTTGATCCCTTACATAACTAGACCAATCATATGCTTCAATGTGCCACGGTTCAAAGTGCTGTGGCAGGACAGACAATAAGTTCAAATTTTCAATTGGAGGTCCAATTTCAAAACTATTTGGAGGCACAATTGAAAAGTTAATAAACTGACTATACAATGGACTAATTAGAAAAATAAAAACAGTACTTTTCAATGTGTAAGATACACAGTGTATTCGGAAATAGCCTTATTCTAAACAGGATTAAATACAAACATTTCCTCATCAATCTACACACAATACCCCATAATGACAAAGTGGGAAACAAGTTTTTAGAATTTTTTGCAAATTTATAAAAGTTAAATAAAAAGGCCCACACATAAGTATTCAGACCCTTTGCTATGAGACTCGAAATTGAGCTCAGGTGCACCCTGTTTAGATTGATCAACCTTGAAATGTTTCTACAACTTAATTGGACTCCACCTGTGGTAAATTTAATTGATTGGACATGATTTAGAAAGGCACACACCTGTCTACATGAGTTCCCACAGTTGACAGTGCATGTCAGAGCAAAGCCCAAGGCAGGAGGTCGAAGAAATTGTCCGTAGAGCACCGATGCAGAATTGTGTCGAGGCACAGACCTGGGGAAGATTATCAAAACATTTCTGCAGCATTGAAAATCCCCAAGAACACAATGGCCTCCATAATTCTTAAATGGGAGAAGTTTGGAACCACCAAGACTCTTCCTAGAGCTAGTTGCTTGGCCAAATTGAGCAATCGGGAGAGAAGGGCCTTGGTCAGGGAGGTGACCAAGAACCTGATGGTCACTCTGACAGAGCTTTAGAGTTCCTCTGTGGATATGGAAGAACCTTCCAGAAGGACAACCATCTCTGCAGCACTCCACCAATTAGGCCTTTATGGTAGAGTGGCCAGATGAAAGCCACTCCTCAGTAAAAGGCACATGACAGCCTGCTTGGAGTTTGCCAAAAGGCACCTAAAGGACACTCAGACCATGAGAAACAAGAGTCTCTAGTCTGATGAAATCAAGATTTATCTCATGTCTGGAGGAAACCTGGCACCATCCTTACGGTGAAGCATGTTAGTGGCAGCATCATGCTGTGGGGATGTTTTTCAGTGGCAGGGACTGGGAGACTAGTCAGGAATGAGGAAAATATGAATTAAGCAAAGTACAGAGAGATCCTTGATGAAAACCTGCTCCAGAGTGCTCAGGACCTCAGACTGTAGTGAAGGTTCACCTTCCAACAGGACAATGACCCTAAGCACACAGTCAAGATAATGCAGGAGTGGCTTCGGGACAACTCTTTGAATGTCCTTGAGTGGCCCAGCCAGAGCCTGGACTTGAATCCGATCTAACATCTCTAGAGAGACCT
The DNA here is from genome assembly GCF_002910315.2 of Salvelinus sp. IW2-2015. NCBI lineage: Eukaryota > Metazoa > Chordata > Actinopteri > Salmoniformes > Salmonidae > Salvelinus > Salvelinus sp. IW2-2015. The sequence continues at coordinate 32,456,113 of NC_036842.1, forward strand.
GAAAATTGCAGCGACGCTCCCCATCCAACCACTTCTTTATTTAATATATACCAACGACCTTCCCTATGCCTTAGCTGAAACTCAAGCTACTATATTTGCAGATGATACTACAATTTATGCAGCAAGACAATCAGTTCAACAGGTACCGCAAGCTTTACAAGGAGATTTGGAGAATATCAGGGAGTGGGTTTTCCAAGACAAACATACCAAGAAAACCAAAGTTATGTTGGTCTGTTCCACTAGGAAAAGGCCAAAAAGGCATGGGATACAATTAAGTATGGGAGGAGTACAAATTGAAGAAGTAGCAGAAACCAAACTATTGGGAGTGCAGCTAGACAACTGCTTATCATGGTCGTCTCAAATAACTAATCTATGTATAAAAAAAAATACCTGAGCTGACCAGAAACCTTTCAATATATACATTTAAACATTATTTTAAAATGATTTAAATATAATACATAGAAATGTTGTGCTAGTAGATGAAGAATCAATATTTTTTAGATTGAGTATTTATTGGGTCATTATGTTAGTATATTATGTATGTTTGTAATAGTGTGTTATATGTGGAAATGTGTTCGTATTATAAATTGTATTTTAATATTTAAGGACTCTTGGAAGATTAGTCCAAATGGGGACTGAAAGAGATCCAAATCAAATCAAATCAATCCAACCAGACAGAGCTTGAGAGGATCTGCAGAGAAGAATGGGAGAAACTCCCCAAATACAGGTGTGCCAAGCTTGTAGCGTCATACCCAAGAAGACTCGAGGGTGTAATCGCTGCCAAAGGTGTTTTAACAAAGTACTGAGTACTTTGAATACTTATATATGTGTAATGTAATATTTCAGTTTTTTATTTCAGTTTTAATTTTGAAAATATGCAAACATTTCTACAAACCTGTTTTGCGTTGTCATTATGGGGAATTGTGTGTAGACTGTTGAGAGAAAAACCTAATTAATACATTTTGGAATGTAACGTAACAAAATGTGTAAAAAGTCAAGGGGTCTAAAGTATTTCCGAATGCTCTGTAGCTATAGATAGTACACTGCATAATGAAACAATCCCTAGTAAGCTAGTGTTTTGAGGGTGGACTGACTGTATTATTGGCATTAATAGACTGGTTTTATGCACAACAACTTTCTATCCAAGCTGGGAGAGAGCGCAAAGACGGCTCATGTCATGCAGGTTCAGGTAGACTATACATGACCGTTGTACATTCAACAAAATCAATGGGTAGCCGATTAGTATGCTGTTGCATTGAAAATTCATAAAGCAAAGCTCAGGTAGCCTAGTGGTTAGAGCAAAAGGTTGCTGGATCAAATCCCCGAGCTGACAAGGTAAAAATCTGTCGTTCTACCCCTGAACAAGGTAGTTGCTTTCATTGTAAGAAAGAATTTGTTCTTAACTGACTTGGCTAGTTAAATAAAGGTAAAGCTATTCATTCCCTGGCACAACAGAAAGCCTATCATCGATTCTGTAGGAACGCAGCCGCATAGACATGTCGCAATTTCAGCACCATGGACAGCGATCGGTAGTCTATACCTTGTGAGTGGCTGTCTGGCTGACACATTTGATTTGTTGTTTTTGAGGGGGGAGCCCAACTCCGACCTTGCGGGGGTCCAGAGAAACTGCATTATGCTAGTGCTCTTCCTCTCTGTGGAGAGCGTATCTGACGCAGCTGCAGGGAACAGCGGGACTTTTTCTCAACACATTGCAGAGTTAAGATTGGCTTTTGTAGATGGCTTTGGCTAGGTAACTGCAGTTTGACGTGACATAAAAATAGAGTTTTAATCCCGATGTTGAGCTACTGCGTAGCAGGCAGCTAATTATTGTATGAAATATTTTTGTAGAATGTTATTTCCCCATTTAATGAGGTGATTGAAGTTATAGCAAGGTGATAATGGCTGGAGCAAATTTTGCTTGTTTATCTGTTCTCCAAATTGCATTTCAGATTTTAAATTGTGTAGAAATGCAGTAAATGAGCTTAATTTTTTTGGTTGTTATTTTCCTAGGTTTAGCTGAAATGATGCCCCTGCTCTGTGGTCTGGGCGTGTTTTAATTACTTCACTTCTTTCATGTAAGTTATATACTCTGTAGCTGAACAGTGAACACATCTACAATAAGAGAGTACTGAATACGTGTGTGTATGTGTCTGTTAGAGTTTCAGATGCTTTCAAACAGACCTTGTGCCGGTGCCTCAGGGTGGCACCAACTGGTCATATGCCTCCACAGTATGTTGTGAGACGGAGAGCAGTAGGACTATAGCAGCCTGTTCTTATACATGCGGGAAACCTCAACCCTTGCTGTCTCTTTATCAACTTTCTTCTGATTTTGATCCGTTGTCGACCAGGTGTCAAAATCAAAAGAGACACTGACAATGAGGAATCACAAACAGAAGATCAGAAACTGTCAGTCTCGTTTGATTTTAAAACTTGGTTAACCAACTGCCGGTGTTGTTTGATTGTGAAGGTTGACCAACTGACAGCCCAGCTCCAGACCCAGGGGCAGGACAGGATAACAATGTTTCCAGGTGTCAGATTAAATTGATTAGTGCTCTTGCATGTCCTCGCCTTACCACGGTAACACGTTCACTCCAATTAGATTGATTTGTGCTCAAGTAACCTGAAATCTCCCATCCTCTACATGGTAGACTCTTTGATTGCACAGAAAGAATGAAACGAGAAACTATATAGTCTACAGTCACACGTTCAGAAACATTTCTTGTGATGATGGCTTTGATCCGCTTGCTACCGCATCCCATCGCTTGTCCTCAATTCAGAAGAAAAAAAAGATTGATTGTAATTTTCCTCAATCATGAAAGCACAGAAGCGAATAAAAACGCAGAGCTGACAGCTCTCAAGCATTGGGCATGAGACACGCATATGACCCTCTTCTCATGCTCACACCACTCCACACCACGTACAGTGCATTTGGAAAGTATTCAGACCCCTTGGCTTTTTCCAGATTTTGTTACGTTACAGCCTTATTTTAAAATGGATTAAAATTGGTTCTCCCATTTCCACAGAGGCTATCTGGAGCTCTGTCAGAGTGACCATCGACCAAGTTCCTTCTCCCCCAATTGCTCAGTTTGGTCGGGCGGCCAGCTCTAGGAAGAGTCTTGGTGGTCCCAAACAATTTAAGAATGATGAAGGCCACTGTGTTCTTGGGGACCTTCAATGCAGCAGAAATGTTTTGATACCCAACCCCAGATTTGTGCCTCGACACAATCCTGTCTCTGAGCTCTACGGACAATTCATTAGACCTCATGGCTTGGTTTTTGCTCTGACATGCACTGTCAACTGTTGGACCTTATATAGACAGGTGTGTGCCTTTCCAAATCATGTCCAATAAATGTAATTTACCACAGGTGGACATGTAGTAACATCTCAAGGATGATCAATGGAAACAGGATGCACCTGAGCTCAATGTCGAGTCTCTTAGCAAAGGGTCTTAAAACTCATGTAAATAAGATATTTCCAGTTTTTTTGCAAACATTTCTGAAAACATGTTTTTGCTTTGTCATTATGGGGTATTGTGTGTAGATTGATGAGGAAAATGTTTTATTTCATCCATTTTAGAATAAGGCTGTAGGCTACCGATTTTTTGGGGGGAAAAAGTCAAGAGGTCTGAATACTTTCCAAATTCAAATCAAATCAAATTAAATGTTATTAGCCACATGCGCAAAATACAACAGGTACAACCTTACAACAATACAACAATACAACCTTACAGTGAAATGCTTACTTATGAGCCCCTAACCAACAATGCAGTTGAGGTAATATGTACATGTAGGCAGAGTTATTAAAGTGACTATGCTTAGATGATAACAACAGAGAGTAGCAGCGGTATAAAAAAGGGAGGGAGTGGGGGCAATGCAAATAGTCTGTGTAGCCATTTGATTAGGTGTCCAGGAGTCTTATGGCTTAGGGGTAGAAGCTGTTTAGAAGCCTCTTGGACCTAGACTTAGCGCTCCGGTACCGCTTGCCATGTGGTAGCAGAGAGAACAGTCTATGACTAGGGTGGCTGGAGTCTGACAATTTTTATGGCCTTCCTCTGACACCGCCTGGTATAGAGGTCCTGTATGGCAGGAAGCTTGGCCCCAGTGATGTACTGGGCCGTTCGCACTACCCTCTGTAGTGCCTTGCAGTCGGAGGCCGAGCAGTTGCCATACCAGGCAGTGATGCAACCAGTCAGAATGCTCTCGATGATGCAGCTGTAGAACCTTTTGAGGATCTGAGGACCCATGCCAAATCTTTTCAGTCTCCTGAGGGGGAATAGGTTTTGTTGTGCCCTCTTCACGACTGTCTTGGTGTGCTTGGACCATGTTAGTTTGTTGGTGATGTGGACCCCAAGGAACTTGAAGCTCTCAACCTGCTCCACTACAGCCTCGTTGATGAGAATGGGGGCGTGCTCGGTCCTCTAAATTGTGGAAGCAAGAGGTTTCACTCTCGCCAAAATCTGTCCAAAATAAGCCCAATACGTTTCTATGGGTTTAATTTGGACCTAAGCTTGTCGCCTGCCTTCCCGCCTTCGGGAACACACCTCTCATTATTAGTGCAGAGACATGAGCATCTCGTCATTATATACAGATCTCTACTCTCCATGAAGCCATCCAGTTGTACAAACAGCCTTCCCTCCCACTCCCAGGCGACCTCATGGTCCTAAAGTCAGCCAGGAATGTCGCTAAACTGCATTTGCCTTTTAATAGCTTATTTTAAATTGTTGGTGTTGAGCTAGGGTATGACGACTACCATACCCAATTGACGACCCCTGCCACAGAGACCAGAATGGTGAAGGAGAATCCCCTCACTGCATCACTGCCTCCAGCTCACACTGTGAAGGGCAACCAACTGTTGAGCTTGGATGACACAGACATAATTGAGATGCCTCATATCACTCAGGGACATCTGTGGCTCTATACACACTAGAATACATAACAGTTAGCCTATACTATGGGTCATGGCTCAACCTCTGAAACCCAATGCATTTTTTACTTTTATCCAGTAGGGCTCATGAGAAAATATGAGAGAAAGAGAATGAATATAAAGACTACAAGATGGTTGTGCTGAAAGGGGGCAACACTGGACAGATCCACTGGTACTACTGTGCTGTTAGTGTCTCCTCCTTGCCCCACATCCAAGCCTTGTCCCAGAGGAAAGAGGAGAGAGCTTGGACTTCTCAGATGATAGGCACTCCATTCACCCTGCGGAGCCTTTACTCTCCTCTCAAACTGTCCATAATGCCTCTATCTATTCCCTCAGTGCCATTAGGATTATGTGGCCTTTCCAACCTGCTTCTCATCAGTATGATTTTCCAGATGGCTTCCCTGCCATTAAAGATTATCCATAATTTAGTTTTAGTTTTTTTCCTCTTTCTTCTCACACCTGGGATATTTTTTTCATAGATTTTGTCTGACAGCAGCTTCGTTACAGGCCAGTTAGACTGATATAAGACAATTTGCCTCTTTCTTTTTCATTTATATTTTTGGGGAACAATGAAAAAGTGTCTGTTATTGTTCATTTTAGCAAGTCAGCAATGGTAGGGTGGTTGTTGCGTAACCTCTGAGTCTTGACCTGGGAAGGAAAGTTGTGAAAGGCTTTCCACATTTGACAGATGGACATGACGCTAGGGTTAGTGTTGTGTTTAGGATTAGGGTTAGGGCTGTGTTTAGGATTAGGGTTAGGGTTGAGAGTACATAAAATCAAATCAAATTTTATTGGTCACATACACGTGATTAGCAGATGTTATTGCGGGTGTAGCGAAATGCTTGTGCTTCTAGTTCCGACAGTGCGGCAATATTTAACAAGTAATATCTAACAAATTACACAACACATACCCAATACACACAAATCTAAGTAAGAATGAATTAAGACTATATACATATGGACGAGTGATGTCAGAGCGGAATGGACTAAGATACAGTAGAATAGTATAGAAAAACAGTGGTTGTGGTCCAAACACTTAAAAGACACACCCTATCCCCTCAGCCCTCAAATTAAGTGGACACTTCTGATGACGTATCATGACGTCTGACGAGTATACACTTGCAGGGCAAGGGGCGAGGGAGGAAGGAATGAGTTTTAAAGGGACCACTCTTGGCTGGAAATTTGTCACTCGTTCATCCCGCGATGGTTGTGTTTTCAGCCACCGGTGGCTTGTGGGTGCTTTATATGTGCTACATTCAATTATGAGTGCATGTCTACTTATATTAAATATATAATTATTAATATATGCCTACTGTATGATAGCTAGCAAATTAATTAGCTAACTAACGTTAGCCTGCATAGCTGGAACTTCTGAAGGGAAATGTTTTATTTCTACAATTTCCAAAGATAACCAAACAAAAACATATTTACTTTTTAAGTAGTAGCAAAATGTATAAGTTATTTGCATTCGTTTTTACTTACACTTGTATGTTGACTTCTCCATTGATGTTGTTTTTAAGTTTTCGTGGACTTTTCTTAGCGGATGTACAATCGTCGCAAATTGAATTATGGGGAGTTTCGGGCCGCAGTGAACATAATTGTACACTCACAAAGCCGACTAAAAACGAGGGCTGAGGGTCTCACATTGCAAACTTCCCTTGCTTGGCTAATCATTTGGAACACCCTCCAAGATGGCGACGGGGATTCCCCCAAGAGCATAAGGCGAGGGTAAGTGAACGAGGGTGTGTCTTTGTGTTTGGAACACAGCCTGTATATACATATGAGATGAGTAATGCAAGATATGTAAGCATTATTAAATGAATGAGATACTGTAGAATAGTATAGAAAACACAAGTATATACAAATGAGATGAGTAGTGCCAAATGTAAACATTAAGTGACTAAGATACTGTAGAATAGTATAGAATACAGTATATACATATTACATATGTAATGCCAGACATGTAAATATTATTAAAGTTACTAGTGTTCCATTCCTTAAAGTGGCCAGGGATTCCTAATCTATGCCTATAGGCAGCAGCCTCTAATGTGCTAGTGACAGCTGATGGCCTTGAGATAGAAGCTGTTTTTCAGTCTCTCGGTCCCAGCTTTGATGCACCTGTACTGACCTCGTATTCTGGATGATAGCGGGGGGGACATCCTGTGATGTCCTTCCTGTGACATCAGGTGCTGTAGGTGTCCTGGAGGGTGGGTAGTGTGCCCCCGGTAATGCATTGGGCAGACCGCACCACCCTCTGGAGAGCCTTGCGGTTGCGAGTGGTGCAGTTGCCGTACCAGCCGGTAATACAGCCGGACAAGATGTTTTCAATTGTGCATCTGGGTTTTAGGAGATAAGCCAAATTTCTTTAGCCTCCTGAGATTGAAGAGGCTCTGTTGCGCCTTCTTCACCACACTGTCTGTGTGGGTGGTCCATTTCAGTTTGTCAGTGATGTGTACGCCAAGGAACTTGAAGCTTTCCACCTTCTCCACTGTGGTCCCGTCGATGTAGATAGGGGGGTGCACCCTATGCTGTTGCTTGAAGTCCACGATCATCTCCTTTGTTTTGTTGATGTTGAGTGAGAGGTTGTTTTCCAGGCATCACACTACCAGAGCCCTCATCTCCTCCCTGTAGGCTGTCTCTTCATTGTTGATAATCAAGCACACTACTGTTGGGTTGTCTGCAGACTTGATGATTGAGTTGGAGGCGTGTTTGGCCACGCAGTCATGAGTGAAGAGGGAGTACAGGAGGGGGCTGAGCAGGCACCCTTGTGGGGGATGTGTTGAGGATCAGCGAAGTGGAGGTGATGTTTCCTACCTTCACCACCTGGGGGCGGCCCGTAAGGAAGTCCAGGACCCAGTTGCACAGGGCGGGGTTCAGACCCAGGGCCTCGAGCTTAATGATGAGCTTGGAGGGTACTATGGTGTTGAATGCTGAGCTATAGTCAATAAACAGCATTCTTACATAGGTATTCCTATGAATCTAGGGTTAGGGTTAAGTGTTCAAATGTTATTTCCTGGTCTGGGACAGAACATTTCACAGTTGTGATGTCGATTAGGGAGTTTAGCCAGTGTGCAAACCCAGTGTCTTCCTCCCTGTTGATTGTGTTTATGATAGCCGTAAGATATTCAGGTACCTGCAGGTACACCCAAGACACAACCCTCATACTGAATCATTGCATCACCATGGAGACTCAAACGTTCTCATATCAATTATTCAAAATCAAAACTTCTTCACCCTGTGTAAGAAAATATAAAAATATACAACTTTCCTTGTTAGGGAAGTTCGTTTCCTGGCTAAATTTTCATCCAAAATGTGTCTTTTGTTATGACTTTCAGTTTGGACACAAACTTGTTGTTGATTTATCCGAACTAAAAGTTACAGCCTGGCTACAGTGTTTCCCCAAATAAAATGTTTAGTTTGGACTTAACGACAACAACCCTAGTAACACAATGTATTGATTTAGCTACGTGTTGAATGTAAACGTACTGTAACAAATAATTAAATACAACATAAAATGTTTCTCTATGTACTGTAATCTCTGGCTCATTCTGCCTCTGCAGCAAGATGCATGTCTCATGCTCCCCCATTCTACCAGGTAGCCTAATGGTTAAGAGTGGTGGGCCAGTAACAAGAATGTTGTTGGTTTGAATCCCAGAGCCAACTAGATAAAAAATCTGTCTATGTACCCTTGAGCAAGACTGCTAAATGACTAAAATATTAACATGTAGAACCATTAGTTCTCAACATTAGAGACCTGCTATATAAACAGGAAGTCAAATGATAAAACCTGAAGCTAAATCCATTCCAATCCACTGAAAATTGATAGCTAAGTACTAATAAACAAGACAAGATAAATAGTCAAAAAAAACTCCATGAACCACACACAGATTGTTCTGAAGTAAATATAGCTTTTCTGTTGTTTAAAATACACTGGAGAGGGCATATTTAATTAACTTCACAGTGAAATAACACAACCTGATTGCCTGAAGGTGTGAGGTGTAGATTCAATCAGATCAAACGGTAACCGGCGATAACTGACACCCGCATAGCTAATGCTTTGGCATGTGGGAGGTGTAAATGCATTGGAGCTGTCAAATGGGTGAGCAGCTGCATCAAGTGACATCTGTCCCACTCTGTAGAACTGTACAAGAACATTAGCCATAATTCTCTCTCCCGAAAGCAGCCTTTATTGTCGCCGGTGATTTTAAAGCACATTTAAAACAAATTTTTCCAAAATATCACCAACATGTATCCTGCCCCAAGAGAGAAAACAATGTGCTGGACCATGTACATCACTCTCATATTCACAAAACCGCTGGCCCAGATGACATACCAGGCTTCGTCTCACAGTGTGTGCTGACCAGCTGGTTGGGCGTCTTCACAGACATCTTCAACCTGTCCCAGGCTGTAATCCCCACTTGCTTCAAGGAGACCACCATTGTCCGAGTGCCCAAGATAAACAAGGTGACATTCCCAAATGACTATCGCCCCATCGCACTCACCCCGGTCATCATGAAGTGCGCTCAGTTGCGCAATATAAGATGAAAGGGAGTTCCACACACTCATGGCTCTGTATAACACAGTAGGTTTCCTTGAATTTGTTCTGGACCTGGGGACTGTGAAAAGACCCCTGGTGGCATGTCTGGTGGGGTATGTGTGTGTGTCAGTGCTGTGTGTAAGTTGACTAACGTTTCTTATGAAAACAATCTTGCCAGTCACACTGGACCCACTCCAATTTGCCTACTGATTACATTTCCAGCTCTATTCACACGGTCGTAACACATCTGGACAAGAGGAACTATGTGATAATTCTGTTCATTGACTATGGTTCAGCATTCAACGTTATTGTTCCCTCCAAGCTAGACACGAAGATCAGAGCCCTGAGTCTGGAAAACCACCCTCTGCAACTGGGACTTCCTTACCACAGGCTGTGAGGATTTGCACTGGGGCCACCCAGGGTGTGTACTCAGCTTGTTCACCTATGACTGTGTGGCTTTGAATGACACTAACTCCATCATCAAGTTTGCCCCCTTTCTGATTTTCTAAATTCTTGCATATTTTTGATTCTGAATGTCTCAATGTATCATTCAACCTCAAATATGCAAAAGTAGAGAACATTTGAAAGGGCGCAAATACTTTTCACAGCATTGTAGGTCTGATAACCAACAACGACGAGTCAGCAAATAGGGAGGAGGTAAGTGAACTGGCATTGTGGTGCCAGGACAACAACCTCTCCCTCAATGTCAGCGAACAAAGGAGTTGATTGTTGACTTCAGAAAGCAGAGAAGGGTACATGCACCGATCCACATCAACGGGACTGCAGTAGAAAGAGTCAGTAGCACCAAGTTCCTCGTGTCCACATCATCGAGGACTTGACATTGACCAACAACACCACCCCTCTTGTCAAGAGGGCACAACAGCATCTCTACTTCCTAAGGCAGCTGAAGAAAGTTGGCATGCCACCCCGGGTCCTCTCCAAATACTACCGCTGCACCATTGAGAGGTTCATGACCGGTTTCATCATGGTATGGGAATTGCAAGGGTGGTAAAGCGGGTGGTAAAGACGGCCCAGTACATCACTGGGACCATGCTCCCACCCATCAAGGACATCCAGGACATTCCATCCAGGATATCTACTTGAAACGGTGGCTGAGGAAAACATGCAGCAAAATCAAGGACCCCACACACCCCAGACACGAGCTGTTGATGTCTGATACCAGCTGGCTCAGAGACAGTTTCTATCTACAAGCAATCAGACTGCTGAACAATTGAACTGGACTGACCACCTGCGCTGACTCTCCGCACCTTAGCACACATGCACTCACTCACACACACAGATATGCACTCATCCACACACATACACACACATATACTTATACTGTATACATTCATGCTACACACACATCAATCACTTTTTATCGCTAATGTTTACAGGACCTCATAGTCATGGCAGATAATATTAACATTTTTGGTAACTTCAGTATTCACAAGTAGAGGTCCACAGACCCACTTCAAAAGGCTTTCGGAACAATGTTTTTTTCCAACATGTCTCAGGACCTACGCATTGCCACAATCATACTCTGGATGTTGTTTTCTCCCGTGGAATAGATATTGTGGATCTAAATGTTTTTCCTCATAATCCTAGACTATCGGACCACCATTTTATTACGTTTGCAATCGCAAAAGCTAATAATTTGCTCAGACCCAAACCAAGGATTATCAACAGCATGGCATATAAAGATTCCTAGATGCCCGTCCAGACTCCCTCCACCTACCCAAGGACGTCAGAGTACAAAAATCAGTTAACCACCTAACCGAAGATCTAAACTTAACTTCACATAATACCCTAGATGCAGTCGCAGAGCTAAAAACTAAAAACATTTTTCACAAGAAAGTAGCTTCCTGGTATACAGAAAATACGAAAATCCAGAGAATTGGAAGTCTTCTGACTAGCTTGGAAAGACAATACCATGCAATAACAAAAAGCCCTTATTTGCTGCTTGATCAGCCTACTTTTCCAACCTGATTGAGGATAATAAGGCACTGCATCTCAGTGCTTAAGGCGTCACTACAGACACCCTGGTTCGATTCCAGCCCAACCTGCCATGATTGGGAGTCCCATAGGGCGGCGCATAATTGGCCCAGCGTCGTCCGGTTTTGGCCGGTGCAGGCTGTCATTGCAAATAAGAATTTGTTCTTAACTGACTTGCCTAGTTAAATACAGGTTAAATTAAATGTATTTTTGATACTGCTGCAAAGCAGCATTCTCTAAGTGAGGATGGCCTTCACTTCAGCAGATTAATTCATGAACTTCTTTGACAAGAAGATCATGATTCTTTGAAAGCAAATTAGAGACTCAGTTGTCCTGAGTCTGCAGAGAACTGCCAGGACTTCAGATCAATGGAGACACTAAAATGTTCTAATCCTGTATCTCTCTCTCAATTTTTTTTATCATTCATGAAAATAGTCATGGCCTCTAAACTTTCTGGAAATCCTGGAACCTGCCTGGGTTTTCTTTCTCAATGCTCCCTTATTTTTGAGCTGCAGCCATCTTCGTTCCCTTCGGACCGGTCGAAGATAGCGTATAGGGCAGTTTAGGGGCAACAATCCGCCATTTGTTGTCATCTGGAGGATTTCATGGCAGAGGTGTGGAAGGTATTCGATTCTCCGGTATCCGGGAGAGAGGCGGCCAGTAAACTTCTTGAATCAAAACTCCCGTAGTGTGGCAGACAACGTGGTTGATTTTCGTACGTTGGCCGCCGAGAGTGCCTGGAATCCGGAGCCTCTTTTTGATACCTTTGTTCAAGGATTATCTGAGGTGGTAAAAGATGAGCTAGCTGCTCGGGAATTACCGGTGGACCTCGACTCCCTCATTGCCCTTACCTTTAGAATTGATGGGAATGCAGGAGTGAGAGGAGGTCTGGTATCGGGCACACTCATTCATCCACTATGGCTTGCTCACCTTCGAAGGAATCTGGAAGTTCCCGAAGGTAGTTTTTCCGAGAGGATCCGAAGCCCCCCGAGCTCCCTCGTGAATCATCAACGACGGGTGAGTTGGATACTCCTGAGCCTATGCAATTGGGAAAAGCTAGGTTATCGGTTAGGGAACACTCACGTAGGCTGAGTTCAAACTGTTGTCTGTACTGTGGAGGGGCAGGACATTATATATCTACCTGCCCTGTTAGGAAACCCTTGTCTCTGGTGGGTACAAGTACTCTGGTACTTTGCTGTCTCTGCCAGGCCGGTTCCCCTCTCTCCACTGGGATTCTCTGCCTCTAACCCTGTTACAGGGGCTGAGTCACTGGCTTGCTGGTGCTCTTTCATGCCGTCCCTAGGAGGGGTGCGTCACTTGAGTGGGTTGAGTTACTGACGTGATCTTCCTGTCTGGGTTGGCGCCCCCCCTTGGTTTGTGCTGTGGTGGAGACCTTTGTGGGCTATACTCGGCCTTGTCTCAGGATTGTAAGTTGGTGGTTGAGGATTTCCCTCTAGTGGGCGGGGCTGTGCTTTGCAAAGTGGGTGGGTATATCCTTCCTGTTTGGCCCTGTCCGGGGGTTTTTCGGATGGGGCCACAGTGTCTCCTGACCGCTCCTGTCTCAGCCTCCAGTATTTATGCTGCAGTAGTTTATTTGTCGGGGGCTAGGGCAGTTGGTTACCTGGAGTATTCTCCTGTCTTATCCAGTGTCCTGTGTGAATTTAAATATGCTCTCTCTAATTCTCTCGTCTCTCTCTTCTCTCTGAGAACTGAGCCCTAGGACCATACTCAGACTACCGGGCATGATGACACCTTGCTGTCCCCAGTCCGCCTGGCCTTGCTGCTATTCCAGTTTCAATGTTCTGCCTGCGGTTACGGAACCCCTACCTGTCCCAGACCTGCTGTTTTCAACTCTTAATGATCGGCTATGAAAAGCAACTGAGATTTATTCCTGATTATTATTTGACCTGCTGTCATTTATGAACATTTTGAAAATCTTGGCTCTCTAATTTCTTCCTTCTCTCTTCTTTCTCTCGGAGGACCTGAGCCCTAGGACCATACGTCGGACTACCGGCCGTGGTGACTCCTTGCTGTCCCAGTCCGCCTGGCCTTGCTGCTATTCCAGTTTCAACTGTTCTGCCTGCGGTTATGGAACCCCACCTTGCCAGACCTGCTGTTTTCAACTCTTTTTTTATTTTTATTTTTTTTATTATTTTTTTTATTTTAGGGTGGATCAGCTTAAATATGCGCGAAAGAATGTTGCTTCCAATGTAATTGTCTGCATCATTTCCAATCCCATATTTTTGGGTAAAATTTATATCCATACACGCATGCATACTATACACATATATACATACACATACCTATATAGACATACTACTTTTTTAAAGAATATACCTTTATTATTATTCCCGCAACCCTACCACCGCTCCCCAATTGGAGTAAACTAATAAACACTTCTGCTTTTACCTTCAATTTATACATCTTATACCTATTTTACAGACACAGTCTACTTTACAATAGTTCTCTCTTGTTTGTTCTTAGTCCTTCCTCTATTTCTGTTGTCCATCCAATTTTTCACACTTGTAACTGTGCTATTTCACAAAAGCTCCGCACCTATACACATTTCACAGATCCCGCATGCCCTACATTGTTTATCCTGTTATTAGTCCCACCTTCAGTTCCACTCAACCCCTCCATACTTTCCAAATCATCATTTCGGGTTTTTATTTGCCATATTTTTCAACTGTGCTGTGATGCTTCACAAAAGATTTGAACCTTCCTATTCTCATAGCTCTACAGATTGTAAATTAAAAATAAACATTTTTGCTAAAATAATAATTATATTATTGATTGATTGACTATGGCTTTTCAAATCCCCCAGTATTGCTATCTGTAGCGTTAGTTCTAGGCAAATGTTGCAATTCTTCAGCCATCCTGGACCTGTGACCAAAAACGAGCTACATATGGACAATACCAAAATAAATGATCTAATGACTCTGCCTCCTCACAACAGAATCTGCAGAGCTGGAAGATTGTATACCCATATATATAACATTCTATTAGTTGCAAGAATTTTGTACAGTAATTTAAATTGAAAAATTCGAAGTTTGAATCCGGCGTTGTTTTCCGTATCAATTCAAACCATGTGCCATGGAATGGGTACATCGAAAATCTCTTCCCAACTATTTTGCAATTTATATGGCACAGCTGTCAGTTTTTTGGTCCTTAAATGAAATTGGTATATGTTTTATTATCACACTTTTCTTTAACCATTTATGTTCTTTAATACAGGCCGACATACAAGTTCCTTATTTTTTTCCCCTTCTACTTGCCTCTTCCATTTTTGTGGTAATGCTGCAATTAATTTGGTTGTAATTTTGGGTAGAGCAGACATTTCCATATGTCTGTGTTAGCTGCATGTGTGACATAACTCCACCAGTCCATTTATGATATCATTCACAAAAATTATACATTTTTTAACATTTCTTCGATAAATACAGTTTTTTTTATCAATTACTATATTTGAATTTAACCACAAACATTTTGTACTATTTGTTCCGTCCTTTCAGGTGATTAAACTGAAATTGCAACCAACTTTCTAGGCTTGTTTAAAAAATAAGGATATTTTGGAGATTATTTCCTTTTCAAACAACCGAAAGTGAGCAGGTGTAATCTGAATAAAGGGAAAAAGGCCCTTCTTGAACATAGGATGAGACATTCGTACCAATTTACTAGAGAACCAGTTTGGATTTAAGTATAACTTTTGTATGACTGATGCCTTAGTGAGAGGTCTAATGCTTTAATATATTAATAATTTCTGCCTCCCGAATTCATATTCGTTATATAAATACGCCTTTTAATTTTATCTGGCTTGCCGTTCCAAATAAAATGGAATATTTTTTGTTCATATAATTTAAAAAGCAGGTCATTAGGTAGGCAAAACCATAAGCAAATAGGTAAACTGTGATATGACTAAAGAGTTAATCAGGGTGATTTTCCACAAATAGACAGGTATTTTCCTTTCCATGGTAGCAAGATCTTATCTATTTTTGCTAACTTTCTATAAAAATTTATTGGAGTGAGATCATTTCTTTTTTTGGATTTTTATACGAGTTATGTCCACATCTCCGTCAGAACATTTAATTGGTAAACTACATGGCAATATAAATATGTGTATTTTTTAGTGATCCAATACGTAATAGTGGTACATTTATCATAATTTGGTTTTAATCCAGAGAGGATAGCAAAGGATCTAGATCCTCTATGAGGCCGTGGAGAGACTCTAGTTGTGGTTTTAAAAGAAAACATGAATCATCAGCGTACAATGACCCCTAGTTTTTAAGCCACGGATTTCTAATCCATTAATATAATGTTTGATCTAATTTTAAACGCTAACATTTCGATGGCAATAATAAATAGATATGCCGATAGTGGACAACCTTGTTTTACTCCTCTAGATAGTTTAAAATTTTCTGAGATGTAGCCATTATTTACTATTTTACACCTAGGTGTTACTAATAATAATTTTAACCCATTTTATAAGAGATTCCCCAAAAGAATATTCTAGCATTATATATAAACTCCAGTCGTACTTTAATCAAAAGCCTTTTCAAAATCAGCTATGAAAACCAGACCTGGTGTCCCGATATTTCATAGTGTCTATGTTTCAGTACTTGCCTTATATTATCTCCAATGTATCGTCCATGAAAACCTGTCTGATTAGGAAATAATATACACAAACTTTTTTATTCTATGCGCCAAGCATTTTGCTAGGATTTTTGCATCACAACACTGAAGGTAAGAGGTCTCCAATTTTTTAATTGGACTGGATCTTTATATATACCACTTGGTCCTGTTCAGTAATAACGATATCAGACTTTTGTCTGCATGTCTGATAATCTACCATTTATATAGGAGTGGTTAAACAAGCTAATAATGGTCCTTTGAGTATATCAAAAAAAGTTTTGTATACTTCCACTGGTAGTCATCCAGCCTGGAGTTTTCCCATCCTTAAAGGCCCCAATTGCATCAAGCAGTTCCTCCTCTGTAATTTGCCTTCACATGAGTCTTTCTGTACAGATGTTAATTTTACATTATTAATAGGAAAAAATCCATACAAATAGTTTCAGTTAGTGGAGATGGAGGAGCCTGAAACGAAAACATATCTTAAAGTACTTTACTTCCTCTTTCAAAATATGCTGTTTTCAACTCTTATTGATCGGCTATGAAAGCCAACTGAGATTTATTCCTGATTATTATTTGACCATGCTTGTCATTTATGAACATTTTGAAACATTGGCTCTCTCTAATTTTCTCCTCTCTCTTTTCTTCTCTCGGAGGACCTGGGCCCTAGGACCATGCGTCGGGACTGCCGCCCGTGGTGACTCCTTGCTGCCCAGTCCGCCTGTGCCTGCTATTCCAGTTTCCAGCTGTTCTGCTGCGGTTATGGAACCGCCACTGTCCCAGACCTGTTGTTTTTCAACTCTTGATGATTGGCTATGAAAAGCCAACTGAAATATTCATGATTATTACTTGACCATGCTTGTCACTTATGAACATTTTTGAACACTTGGCATAGTTCTGTTAAATCTCCACCGCACAGCCAGAAGAGACTGGCACCCTCATAGCCTGGTTCCTCTCTAGTTTTCTTCCTAGGTTTGCCCTTTAGGAGTTTTTCCTAGCCACCGTGCTTCTACACCTGCATTACTAGCTGTTTGGGGTTTTAGGCTGGGTGTCTGTACAGCACTTCGAGATATTAGCTGATGTACGAAGGGCTATATAAAATAAAATTGATTGATTGATTGATTGGTGAGCCAGACTGGGAGTTCCCTAATTCCCATCACCCGCAAACCTTTTTTTGTGCTTTTGCTGTGGGGAGACCAATCTAAGTCTCTCAGAGTGCTCATTGACTCTGGGGCTGATGAACGTTTTATGAATGCTACTATTGCTTCTGAGCTTGGTATTCCCACTTAACCTCTCTCGGTTCCCATGGATGCTAGGGCACTGGACGGCGGATTAATAGGTAGAGTCACCCATAGTACTGTGCCCGTTCATATACGGGTTTCAGGTAACCACAGTGAGACCATACAGTTCCTTCTCATTGCATCTCCCCATGTTCCGGTTGTCTTGGGATTTCCATGGCTCCAAAAACACAACCCTGCTATTGACTGGACTACGAGCTCCATCCTGGGTTGGAGCACGTTTTGCCATTCCCACTGTCTTCAAGCTGCACAGCCTTCCCTGAGACGTCTTCCTCAGAACGTTAGCAAGGCTTTGGATGTTTCTGCCATTCCCACTGAATACCATGACCTCCTTGAAGTTTTCAGTAAGGCACGTGCTACTTCCCTTCCCCCACACGGTCCTTATGATTGTGCCATTGATCTTCTCCCAGGCACCACACCACCTCGGGGTCGGCTATATTCTCTATCGGGGCCTGAGACCAAGGCTATGGAGCAGTACATAGAGGAGTCTCTGGCTACTGGGGCCGTCCGTCCATCTGCATCTCCTGCCGGCGCAGGGTTTTTCTTTGTGGAGAAGAAGGACAAGACCCTGCGTCTGTGCATTGACATCGTCTCAAACCTGCAGAGAGGAACTACAACGGAGGCAACTGAGAACAAATTGGCGGTCAAGATGGCGTTGGAAGAGCGGAGGCACTGGCTGGAAGGAGCAGAACAGCCTTTCTTGGTCTGGACCGACCATAAAAATTTGGAATATCTCCGTACAGCAATGCCCCTTAACTCCAGACACTCTCGGTGGGCTCTCTTGTGTACTAGATTCAACTTCACTATTTCCTACCGCCCAGGGTCAAAAAATGTTAAGGGTTGATGCTCTCTCCCGCCTATACAGTTCCTCTACCACACTCTCGGTCTCCAAAACCATTCTCCCTACCTCATGCCTTGCAGCCACAGTGGGTTGGGGTATCGAGACCCTGGTTCGCTAGGCACAACACTCCCAGACTGGACCTGAAGGGGGCCCAGCTAACCGGCTGTGTGTCCCTAACTTAGTCCGGTCCCGGGTCCTGGAGTGGGCTCATTCCTCCAGGCTAACCAGTCATCTAGGTTCGGTACCCTAGCATTTCTCCGACAACGTTTCTGGTGGCCCCACATGGTTCCTGACGTCTCTGCCTTCGCCGCCGCATGCACGGTGTGCGCCCAGAACAAGACTCCACGGCAAGCTCCTTCTGGCCTTCTTCAGCCACTCCGGTTCCTCATCGTCCCTGGTCCCATATCTCTCTGGACTTCGTCACTGGAATTCCCCGTCTGATGGCAACACTGTCATTCTGACAGTTGTGGATCGGTTCTCTAAGGCCGCTCATTCATCCCTAACTCTTAAAAAAGTGTTAAACAAATCAAAATATATTTTATATTTGAGATTCTTCAAAAAAGCCACCATTTGCCTTGATGACAGCTTTGCACACTCTTGGCATTCTCTCAACCAGCTTGACCTGGAATTATTTTACAACGGTCTTGAAAGAGTTCCCACATATGCTGAGCACTTGTTGGCTGCTTTCCTTCACTCTGCGCTCAGACTCATCCCAAACCTTCTCAATTTGGTTGAGGTTGGTGATTGTGGAGGCCAGGTCATCTGATGCAACACTCCATCACCCTCCTTCTTGGTAAAATAGCTGTTACACAGCCTGGAGGTGTGTTGGGTTTTGTCCTGTTGAAAACAAATGATAGAGTGGGCTCATTCCCCAGGCTAACCAGTCATCTAGGTCGGTACCCTAGCATTCTCCGACAACGTTTCTGGTGGCCCACAATGGTTCCTGACGTCTCTGCCTTCGCCGCCGCATGCACGGTGTGCGCCCAGAACAAGACTCCACAGCAAGCTCCTTCTGGCCTTCTTCAGCCACAGCCACTTCTTCAGCCACTAAGCCCAACCCAGATGGGATCGCTGCAGAATGCTGTGATAGCCATGCTGGTTAAGTGTGCCTTGAATTTTAAATAAATCACAAACAATGTCACCAGCAAAGCACCCCCACACCATAAGACCTCCTCCTCCATGCTTTATGGTGGGAAATACACATGCAGAGATCATCCGTTCACCCCCACCGCGTCTCACAAAGACACGGTGGTTGGAACCAAAGATCTCCAATTTGGACTTCAGACCAAAGGACAAATTTCCACCGGTCTAATGTCTATTGCTCGTGTTTCTTAGCTCAAGCATGTCTCTTCTTCTTATTAATTTCCTTTAGTAGTCGTTTCTTTGCAGCAATTTGACCATGAAATTGTCTCTTCTGAACAGTAAATCAGCTAGAAAGATGTGTCGGCATCGAGTAATTGTCTCTGGCCCCCATCCAGTTAGGGGGAGTGATGAGCTCTACAGCAGTCTCACAACTCAATCGCTGGTTTAAAACTGTTTTCTGCCCCTCCCAAAAGATAGAATTTGTAGATAATTGGCCCTATTTCTGGGACTCACCCACAAACAGGACCAAGCCTGGCCTGCTGAGAAGTGACGGACTCCATCCTAGCTGGAGGGGTGCTCTCATCTTATCTATGAACAAAGACAGGGCTCTAACTCCTCTAGCTCCACAATGAGATAGGGTGCAGGACAGGCAGCATGCTGTTAGCCAGCCTGCCAGCTTAGTGGAGTCTTCCACTACCATAGTTTATGTGCCTCGATCTAGGTTGGGCAAAACTAAACATGGCAGTGTTCGCCTTAGCAATCTCACTGGAATAAAGACCTACTCCATTCCTGTCATTATTGAAAGAGATTGTGATATCTCAAAATAGGGCTACATAATGTTAGATCCCTCATTTCCAAGGCAGTTATAGTCAATGAACTAATCACTGATCATAATCTTGATGTGATTGGCCTGAGTTAAACATGGCTTAAACCTGATGAATTTACTGTGTTAAATGAGGCCTCTCCTCCTGGTTACACTAGTGACCATAAGGCGGTGGTGTTGCTAACGTTTACAATAGCAAATTTCTATTTACAAAAAAAAGACTGCATTTTCATCTTTTGAGCTTCTAGTCATAAAATCTATGCGGCCTACTCAATCACTATTTATAGCTACTGTTTACATGCCTCCTGGGCCGTATACAGCATTCCTCACTGAGTTCGCTGAATTCCTATCGGACCTTGTAGTCATGGCAGATCATTTTCAAATTTTTGGTGACTTTAATATTCACATGGAAAGTCCACAGAACCACTCCAAAAGGCTTTCGGAGCCATCATCGACTCAGTGGGTTTTGTCCAACATGTCTCCAGACCTACTCACTGCCACAGTCATACTCTGAACCTAGTTTTGTCCCGTGGAAAAAATATTGTGAATCTTAATTAATGTTTTTCCTCATAACCCTAGACTATCGGACCACCATTTTATTACGTTTGCCATCGCAACAAATAATCTGCTCAGACCCCAACCAAGGATCATCAAAAGCTGTGCTATAAATTCTTGGACAACCCAAAGATTCCTAGATGCCCTTCCAGACTCCCTCCACCTACCCAAGGACGTCAGAATACAAAAATCAGTTAACTGAGGAACTAAATTTAACCTTGATTAATACCCTAGATGCAGTCGCACCCCTAAAAAAAAAAATTGCTCCCTGGTGACATGACGTTGTCCTCTTTGGGTACAGCAAGCCCCATCCCCCTCTCCCTGCCTCTCCCTGCCTCCTACACAGACTGTTGTGGTCAGAGAGAGGTCGTAAATTCCTGAGGAGAGGATCTCCTCATGGCCACACAGTATAGAGACAGAGTGAGTTTTCATACAGAACAAAGGAATTTCTTCCACCTCACAGAACTTGAGGTCCGACCAACATTTATGTTCCGGAGAAGGTATAAAAGATCGGTGAAGAATCCAGCTACGAACTGGTCCATTTGTTACAACTTGGGGAAGCTCATGGGAGACAGTGAGGCCACATTACCATAACGCTGTTTATATAATAGCCTCAGATATGAGGTTTACATCTAATTGTTGTATAAGATTAATGAGTGAGGATGATACTGTTTGCCCTTTTCTGCAATTCCGAATAAAACCCCAACTTTGAGATATTCTCAACAAACCATGTTTTTCTCCATTACGAGAGGACAAAGGTTGCAGACCATTGCTGAATCTTTTAACCATACCACGTGGTTAAACTCTTAGACTATCGATACCGACAGAATAAGAACAAGTCTTTGATATTAATTACTAGTCTGCAGCTAGGAATTCGGTATCATTGAACGCGAAGAACGACAACCGCCGAAACATCCATTCTACAACAACATGAATGAATGTCACTCTGAACTAACCCCTCTAACAGACAGAGAGAGAGAGACGGACAATTCGACAAAAGAAACAAACTTTTCAACAGCGATCAAGACGACACACTGAACGTAAATATATATATTGATTGCAATTGTTCCCGAATGAGTGAGCGTTCATGTGCAAAGGATTAGCATTTCAATTGTTATAATTATTAACTGTGGGTTGTCTTCTCAGTTGTAACGGCTGTCGTAGTCGTTCTCCTCCTCAGACGAGGAGGAGCATGGATCGGACCAAGATGCAGAGTAGTTAGGGTTCATTATTTAATGAAAAATCAACAAAACACTTCAAAATACAAAACCAACAAACGTGACAAACCCGAAACAGTCCTGTGTGGCCCAAACACAGTCACAGGAACAAACACCCACAAAACACAAGTGAAACCCAGGCTGCCTAAGTATGATTCTCAATCAGGGACAACGATTGACAGCTGTCTCTGATTGAGAATCATACCAGGCCGAACACCAAATCCCAACATAGAAAATCAACCATAGACCAACCCACCCAACTCACGCCCTGACCAACTAAAATAAATACAAAACAAAGGAAAACAGGTCAGGAACGTGACATCAGTCGACCCCCACTCCCCCTTTTGTCTAACAAGCCGCTATGCCGGTTTAGCCGCCTAGGGCACATTCTATCATTTCTTGTAACCATATTTACTTTGTTTGTTTGTTTATGCATTTCTGTGAATTACTTAGTTTGTAAATAAATGATTTAAGACAATTGATGTATGGATGACTCATAGTGAAGACTGGGTTCGTGCAGATAACCAACAATTTACGACGTTTGGAATGAGACTAACGTGAGATAAAGTAAATAATTAATTAATTCGAAGACTAATTGATCAGATATAAAATATCTGAAAAGTTATTAGGAAATTATAACTTTGTAATCTGAATATTTTCCTTGGTGCCCCGACTTCCTAGTTAATTACAGTTACATGATTAATCAGTTTAATCACGTAATACTAATTACAGAGAATCTTTGATAAAAACTATAAGTCTTCAGTTTAATGATGCCAAAGACACGACAATGGTATACAGAAAATTCACGAGCCCTGAAGCAAGCTTCCAGGAAATTGGAACGGAAATGGCGCTACACCAAACTGGAAGTCGTCCGACTAGCTTGGAAAGACAGTACCGTGCAGTATCGAAGAGCCCTCACTGCTGCTCGTTCATCCTACTTTTCCAACTTAATTGAGGAGAATAAGAACAATCCCAAATATATTTTTGATGCTGTCGCAAGGCTAACTAAAAAGCAGCATTCCCCAAGAGAGTATGGCTTTCACTTCAGCGTGATAAATTCATGAACTTCTTTGACGAAAAGATCATGATCATTAGAAAGCAAATTACGGACTCCTCTTTACAACTGCGTAATTCTCCAAAGCTCAGTTGTCCTGAGTCTGCACAACACTGCCAGGACCCTGGATCAAGGGAGACACTCAAGTGTTTTAATACTATATCTCTTGAGACATTGATGAAAATAGTCTTGGCCTCTAAACCTTCAAGCTGCATACTGGACCCTATGCCAAATCAACTACTGAAAGAGCTGCTTCCTGTGCTTGGCCCTCCTATGTTGAACATAATAAACGGCTCCCTATCCACCAGATGTGTACCAAACTCACTAAAAGTGGCAGTAATATAGCCTCTCTTGAAAAAGCCAAACCTTGACCCAGAAAATACAAAAAAATATTGGCCTAATCTCCCATTCCTCTCAATTTTTTGGGAAAAAGCTGTTGTGCAGCAACTCACTACCTTCCTGAAGGCAAACAATGTTTACGAAACGCTTCAGTCTGGTTTTAGACCCCACCATAGCACTGAGACTTCTCTCGTGAAGGTGGTAAAGTACCTTTTAATGGCGTCAGACCAAGGCTCTGCATCTGTCCTCGTGCTCCTAGACCTTAGTGCTGCTTTTGATACCATCGATCACCACATTCTTTTGGAGWGATTGGAAACCCAAATTGGTCTACACGGACAACTTCTGGTCTGGTTTAGATCTTATCTGTCGGAAAGATATCAGTTTGTCTCTGTGGATGATTTGTCCTCTGACAAATCAACTGGAAATGTTGGTGTTCCTCAAGGTTCAGTTTTAGGACCACTATTGTTTTCATAATATATTTTACCTCTTGGTGATGTCATTCGGAAAAATAATGTTAACTTTCCCTGCAATGCGGGTGATACACAGTTGTACATTTCAATGAAACATGGTGAAGCTGCAAAATTGACCTCCCTGGAAGCCTGTGTTTCAGACATAAGGAAGTGGATGGCGGCAAATGTTTACTTTTAAATTCAGACAAAACAGAGATGCTAGTTCTCAGTCCCAAGAAACAAAGAGATCTTCTGTTGGATCTGACAATTAATCTTGATGGTTGTACAGTCGTCTCAAATAAAACTGAAGGAACTCCACGTTACACTGGACCCTGATCTCTCTTTTGACGAACATATCAAGAATATTTCAAGGACAGCTTTTTTCCATCTTCGTAGCATTGCAAAAATCTGAAACTTCCTGAAACTGATGCAGAAAAATGTATCCATGCTTTTGTCACTTCTAGATGCTCTACTTTCCGGCTACCCGGATAAAGCACTAAATAAACTTCAGTTCATGCTAAACACGGCTGCTAAAATCTTGACTAGAACCCCAAAATGTGATCATATTGCTCAAGTGCTAGTCTCTCTACACTGGCTTCCTGTTAAGGCTAGGGCTGATTTCAAGGTTTTACTGCTAACAAAGCATTGCATGGGCTTGCTCCTACTTATCTTTCCAATTTGGTCCTGCCGTACATACGTACGCTACGGTCACAAGACGCAGGCCTCCTTACTGTCCCTAGAATTTCTAAGCAAACAGCTGGAGGCAGGGCTTTATTCTATAGAGCTCAATTTTTATTGAATGGTCTGCCTACCCATGTGAGAGATGTAGACTCTGTCTCGAACTTTAAGTCTTTATTGAGGACTCATCTCTTCAGTAGGTCCTATGATTGAGTGTAGTCTGGCCCAGGAGTGTGAAGGTGAATGGAAAGGCACTGAAGCGACGAACCGCCCTTGCTGTCTCTGCCTGGCCGGTTCCCTTCTCCCCACTGGGATTCTCTGCCTCTAACCCTATTACAGGGGCTGAGTCACTGGCTTACTGGTGCTCTTCCATGCCGCCCAGAGGAGGGGTGCATCATGTCTTGCCAGGCTTTTTTCGCTATACTCGAGTCACTGACGTTATCTTCCTGTCCGGTCTTGCGCCCCCCCCTCTGGCTCGTGTGGTGGGGGAGATCTTTGTGGCCTATATGCCTTGTCTCGGGTTAATAAGTTAGTGGTCTGTTGATAACCCTCTGGTGGTGTGGGGGCTGTACTTTGGAAAAGTGGGTGGGGTTATATCCTGCCTGGTTGGCCCTGTCCGAGGGTATCGTCGGACGATGCCACAGTGTCCTCCAACCCATCCGATCTCAGTCCCCAGTATCTATGCTGCAATACTCTATATGCTGTGGGTTAGGGTCAGTCTGTTCTATCTTGTGTATTTCTCCCTTCTTATCGTGTGTCCTGTGTGATCTTAAGTATGTGACCTCTAATTCTCCCATCTCGCTCTTTCTCTCTCTCCTCCCAGAGGACATGAGCCCTAGGTTCATGCCTCAGGACTACCTGGCCTAACAACTCCTGGCTTCCCCATCCCAGTCCACCTGGTCGGGCTGCTGATCCAGTTTCTGCTGTTCTGCCTGCAGCTATGGAACCCTGACCTGTTCATCTCTCTCTCTCTCTCTCTCTCTCTCTCTCTCTCTCTCTCTCTCTCTCTCTCTCTCTCTCTCTCTCTATCTCTCTCTCTCTACCACACCTGCTGTATTGACCTCTGAATACTCGGCTATGAAAAGTCAACTGACAATCTCCACCGGCACAGCCAGAAGAGGACTGGCCACCCCAGAGCCTGGTTCCTCTCTAGGTTTCTTCCTATGTTCCTGCCTTTCTAGGGAGATTTTCTGTGCCACCATGGTTCTACATCTGCATTGCTTGCTGTTTGGGGTTTTAGGCTGGGTTTCTGTAAGCACTTTGTAACATCTGCTTACGTAAAAAGGGCTTTATAAATATTTTTGGTTGATTGATTGATACCATAATTTCTGCTACCAGACTCTTATTTCTATTTCTAAATACTGCACAATTTAAACACTCGCCCCCTAATCCCCGCTTTTCCAAAACATGTGTAAATATTAGACTATAAATTGTGCCTTCAAAATTATATGTATGCATTTAAAAAAAAAAAAAATCTACTTTATGTTTGTATTCTTATCTTTTATTATTTCTTATTATATTTGCATTGTCGAGAAGGAACCTGCAAGCACTTCGTTGGACTGTATATACCATGTGTATCCTATACATGCGACTATGTACAACTCTACAACTCGTGTTAGAAGTTCACAACGAGAAAGTATTGGCTATATAGAATAATCACACTCAATTTTAAAATCATTAAATGGAATAATGAGGATTTCTATCTGCCTAATCAAGGTGTAGATTACATCTCACATTCCAATGTTGGAACTTGTAAACAAGGCTGCATGGGATTTCTCTTATTAATGGCACTCTGTGCAGCCAACGGTAAAGCCTGCTTGTGGATTGACAGCTCTAACGCAGTTCCACCTCCAACACCGCCAAAACAACCTCTATGTTGATGTCGGCTAAAGCGGATATGATTTAATCAAGCCCTAAGTCGCATTAGCGAGGGTTTTTATTGATGGATTTATTGATAGATTACATAATGCCAATAGACAGTTCAGCCAGGGAGAACCAAACATTTTTCATAATTTCATTGACTTTTTCTGTGACCTTGAACTTGCCAAGAGTAGACTGGGACTGCCTGGTGCTAAATGTGTGTGAGTGCCTTATTGATGTATTAATTATAGTTAAGCAATAAGGCCCGAGGGGGTGTGGTATATGGTCAATATACCACGGCTAAGGGCTGCTCTTACACACGATGCAACGCGGAGTGCCTGGATACAACCTATAGCCGTGGTATATTGGCAATATACCACAAACCCCCAAGGTGCCTTATTGCTATTATTGCTATTATAAACTGGTTAACAACATAATTACAGCAGTAAAAACAAATGTTTTGTCATACCCGTGGTATATGGTCTGATATTCCACGGCTTTCAGCCAATCAGCATTCGAACCACCCAGTTTATAATACCAGAGAACCTCTGCCTCACTACATCCCTGCTGATGTACAGTTCAGACAACTAGAAAATAATATGTTGTAAGATACACAGCTTTATTTTGGCTGGCGATAAGTCAGCGCTAGTGTCAAACGCACGCTCTTTGGCAATTTCAACTTGTAAACGCGACCGCTCTGCTAGCGCCAGGGTTGGTCATTTACCTGTTTATATCAGCTCGCTATACGCTGAGGTGGGAGGGGTGGGAATACTTGTGGCGGGTACTTAAAAACGTGCGCCAATGTGCCCATTTCAAGCAGCGCTACTGGTGATATTTAAGACTCGCCAAAAGCTGGTCTTAGTGGTAAAGCAATTGGTTAGGGCATCTATTTTGACAGCGGAGGCGCACAGTAGCCTAATCAGTAGTCAACAGTCATTCCCGTTTTATTTTTATATTGAACATTATTTTTGTCCATGCAGCTTCTGTGAAAAGTTTGGACTTCAGTGCCATGAAGAAGTATTTGCCCCCTTTCTGATTTTCTCTATTTTTGCATATTTTTGACAATTATTGTTTTTAGATCTTCAACCAAAGCCTCAAATTAGATAAAGGCTACCTGTGTGTACAGATAACACATTTTCAAATAAAATCCCATTTTATTTGTCACATGCTTCATAAAACAACAGATATAGACTAACAGTGAAATACTTACTTCCTGGTCCTTTTCCAACAAAGCAAAGTCAAAGATAAAAAAGGTCAAATAAAAATAGGAATAGTGACACGAGGAATAAATACACAGTGAATAGCAGATAACAATAACGAGTAAAAAATAACATGGCTATATACAGGGAGTACCAGTACTCATCGATGTACAATGTAATTGAGGTAGCTATGTACATCTAGGGGTAAAGTGACTAGGGAACAGGGTAGACAACAGACTGAGCTCTACCAGCAGCATATGTGGGGCAGTAGCAGCAGCGTATGTGGGGCAGTAGCAGCAGCATATGTGGGGCAGTAGCAGCAGCGTATGTGGTGGGTGCGAAAGTGTGTCTATGTGAGTGTGTGTGGAGTCAGTATGCATGTGTGCTCATGTGTTGTGTGTGTGGGAGTGTGTGGGTGTGTGTGGGTGTGTGTGTGTTCAGTGTGTGCATATAGAGTCAGTACAAGACAGTTAGTTCAAAAAAGGGTCAATGCAGACTTGAGGATAGAAGCGGTTCAGGTTCCTGTTGGTTCCAGAATTGTTGCACTGGTAATGCTTTCCGTGAGGTAGCAGATAGAACAGTCTATGGCTTGGATGGCTGAACTCTTTCACAATTATTTGGGCCTTCCTCTGACACTGCCTGGAATAGAGGTCCTGGATGGCAGGAAGCTCAGCCCCAGTATTGTACTGGACTGTACTCAACACCCTCTGTAGCTCCTTGCGATCGGGTGCCTTGTATTATCCTCATGAGGGGGTCATGCCCTTTTCACAACTGTGTCGGTGTGTGTGGACCATGTTAATTCCTTAATGATCTGGACACCGAGGAATTTAAAGCTCTTGACCAGCTCCATTACAGCCCCATTGATGTGGATGGGGGCGTGCTCGCCCTTCCATTTCCTGTAGTCCACGATCGGCTCCTTTGTCTTGTTGACGTTGAGTAAGCAATGCTAGGTCTCTGACCTCCTCCCTATATGCTGCCTCATTGTCGTTGGTGATCAGTCCTACCACCATCTTTTTTGTCAGCAAACTTGATGGTATTGGTGTCATTCGCGGCCACGCAGTCGTGGGTGAACAGGGGGTACAGGAGGGGACTAAGCACACATCCCTGAGGTATCCCTGTGTTGATGGTCAGCGTGGCGGATGTGTTGTTGCCACCTGGGGGCGGCCCGTCAGGAAATCCAGGATCCAGTTGCAGAGGGAGGTGTTCAGTCCCAGGGTCCTGAGCTTGGTGATGAGCTTGGATGGGAGTATGGTGTTGAATGCTGAGCTGAAGTTAATTAACAGCATTCTTATATAGATATTTATTTTGTCCAGGTGTGCGAGGGCAGTGTGAATTGCAACTGAGATTGCACCATCTGTGGCATAATCTTTTGGGTAGGTATGTGAATTGGAGTGGGTCCGGGGTGTCTAGGATGGTGTTGATGTGAGTCATGACCAGCCTTTCAAAGTATTGCAGTATTGAGTTGCAGAGTTTGATGACTGATGACTTGAGACTCGACTTGATAGAAAAAAAATACTTGAGACTTGACTTTGGACTTGGAGCCTTAAGACTTTACTTTTACTTGAGACTGATGTCTTGAAATGATCTGGCCAGGTTTTGTAATGCTTTGTCACTCATTTTGTAGCAGAGTCTATGTGGATTATTCTACATGCAGCCAGAAACAGTAGCCACAGCATCACCTTTGTAAAAAAAACGACTTGCAAGTAGCAACAGATTTGCTAGTGAAACACACACTCAACACTCTGAATGGACCAGCAAACTGTCAATCAACACAGGTCGTGTGAGCTAGCGAACAGATTGCTGATTTTCTGTACAGCTATTGTTTCGGGTGCAGCTCTAACATGAAAATGTAGGGAGAAAATATATATATATTTTTTATATTTTTTTATTTAAAAAAAAATTTTTTTTGCCCCTTTTCTCCCCAATTTTCGTGGTATCCAATCGCTAGTAATTACTATCTTGTCTCATCGCTACAACTCCCGTACGGGCTCGGGAGAGACGAAGGTCGAAAGTCATGCGTCCTCCGAAGCACAACCCATCCAAGCCGCACTGCTTCTTAACACAGCTTGGACTCCAACCCGGAAGCCAGCCGCACCAATGTGTCGGAGGAAACACCGTGCACCCGCCCCCCTCGGTTAGCGCGCACTGCGCCCGGCCCGCCACAGGAGTCGCTGGAGCGCGATGAGACAAGGATATCCCTACCGGTCAAACCCTCCCTAACCCGGACGACGCTAAGCCAATTGTGCGTCGCCCCACGGACCTCCCGGTCGCGGCCGGCTGCGACAGAGCCTGGGCGCGAACCCAGACTCTGGTGGCGCAGCATAGCACTGCGATGCAGTGCTCTAGACCACTGCGCCACCCGGGAGGCCCAGGGAGAAAAGATTGCCAAAATAAATAAATATGCAGATCCAATAATTGTTTGGTGATTAATAATATTAACTGTTTACTTTGAAAGCTCACCAGCAATGGGGAAACAATTACAAACATACAGTGCCTTGCAAAAGTATTCATCCCCCGTGACGTTTTTCCTATTTTGTTGCATTACAACCTGTAATTTAAATGGATTTTATATGGATTTCATGTAATTGACATACACAAAATAGTCCAAATTGGTGCAGTGAAATGAAAAAAATGCAGAGTGCTTTTTTTCTGTTGAAATATTTGCTTTTGCTTTCACACGTTTAAATTCACAGGCCCTATGTGGTAAATCTATATTGCATTTAATACTAAAATAATTGCTAGCATTTCATCATTCCATCCCTGTGCCATTTGTTGCAACACAGAGACATTTCTGTTTCATGTTTGATAGGTCTACGATACATTTTCATTTAGCCAACAGTTTCTTATCCTGCTCTGAAGTGGGCTCGTTGTTTATAGTGCACATCAATGTTTCGAAGACTCATGAGGTAGAAGTTCTGTTTATTTAATTCAATGTATGGTTTCCTTTGTTCATATTTCCTGGGTTATGTTGGAGTTCTGTGTGTCTGTGTCCTATGTCTCTGTCATTTTTGTAGAATGCTTTGGAGTCAGAACACTGAATAAATGAAAATGATTGAAATATCATTCAAAATAATTATGTCTGATTAAGACAAATTTACCAATGTAACAATGAATGTGGAAATTGTCTTTTACATTGTAGAACCAGTTTATTGGTTGTAATTGCCAATTTCATAATTGTATGGTTCTGGCGGCTAAGTGTTTATATTATGTAGGCCTACCTGTTGAGCTCCTGTCAGACAGATTCGATGTGGTTTCTCAAGGGGAGGCTGTAAAGTCTTGCCCTCTACCTGTGTCCGTTCGGATAGGACATGCTAAGCCTAATACAGAGGCTATTTATTTTGGGCTTTTGCCCATGTATATTCAGTAAATCTATTTGTATATTTTGTATGATATGACGCTTCCACTAAGACCTTTAAATAAATCTACACTCTGAGCATGTCAACCTGCCTTCTGCTGATTTCATGCCCTTATGACTGCTACAAGGTCCCTATTTTACAATTAGAGTAGAAGAAATTATCAAAAGGACTGTCTGGTAGCCTTAATAATAATTAGATAAGGATTTGTAGTTGAACAAGTCATTGCATGTATAGACTTTACGTGACTTGAGACTTGACTTGAAAACTTGTGACTCGACTCAACTTGACTTGCTTTTAGAATGCACAACTTAGACTTGACTTGAGTCTTTACCCGTTCTACTTGGGACTCGACTTGAGACTCTGACCTTGTAACTTGAGACTTGCTTGTGACTCTAAATATAGTGACTTGGTCCCACCTCTGCTACGGGACGATAGTCATTTAGGGAGGTTCCCTTGGCATTCTTGGGAATGGGGACTAGGGGGGTCTGCTTGAAACAAGGTGGTATTACAGACCGGGTCAGGGATAGGTTGAAAATGTCAGAGAAGACACTTGCCAGTTGGTCAGTGCATGCTCTGAGTACTCGTCCTGGTATTCTGTCTGGCACCTCAGCCTTGCGAATGTTAACCTGTTTAAAGGTCTTACATCGGGTATGGAAGCAAGATAACACAACAGTCCGGAACAGCAGATGCTCTCATGCAGGGTTCAGTGTTGCTTGCTTCGAAGCGAGCATAGAAAGCATTTAGCTCATCTGGTAGGCTCGCGTCACTGAGCAACTCGCGGCTGGGTTTCCCTTTGTAGTCCGTGATAGTTTGCAAGCCCTTCCACATCCATCAAGTGTCAGAGCCGGCAGAGTAAAAAAAAAAATGTAAAAAAAAAAAAAGTGGGATTCGATTTTAGCCCTGTATTGATGGCTCGTCGGAGGTCAGTATGGATGTTGCCTGTAATCCGGTATGGTCACTTTGGGGACGTCGTCATCAACACACTTATTAATGAAGCCGTTAACTGATGTGGTGAACTATTCAACGTTATCGGATGAATCCCGGAACATATTCCAATCTGTGCTAGCGAAACAGTCTTGTAGCTTAGCATCCCTTTCACCGCACCACTTCGTGTCACTGGTAATTCCTGGTGTCACTGGTGTCACTGGTAATTCCTGTTTGATTTGCTAAATGGAGGGTGAGTGAGGGCCTTTTTATTGCGGTGGACAAGCCTTTATACCCAAATATTGATATAATAATCATCATATCGAAGTAAACTTGGAGTCATATGATGATATGGTGTGTGGTTCCCCCACTACGACTCGGAAAGCATGCAGTTTATTAGGCTACAGATGAAATAAGTTATGATGAACTTCACAGGGTGGTGATGATGCTCTTTTCCAATAAATATCTAGGGTCTTATTCCGGTGAAATGATGATCGATGTTTGACTGCTGTTTGACAAACACAAATATTCTCGCTCTTTATAGATAATAATCTCATCATGTAGACTAGCCTAGCCTACCAGCACAGCCTACCAGCACTGAATCTGTGAGCTGTTGGCTAGAGTACACGTGTTCAAGACCAGAGTAGGCACATTTGCTATTTAACTCAGAGTTCAAAATGCAATATAAAGTCAGCTTGGTGGAAAAAAGCACATCTTTTCATTATGCAGATGTGAGAATATTTGCATGAAAATCTATCGCTCATTGGATGGAAAACTAGCTAATGACAGTCATTCAATTAGCCCATGTCGGCTAACATTTATTTTATTGTTAAGTTAGTCTATCCAGCTATCTAAACTTGTTGTAATCATGGTCAAATCACTGCCCCGGGGTATTGGGAAAATGTAGGCTAGAGGAAAGACTACCTCCTACTGGCTCTCCAACAACACATCCAGCAGCATCTTGTCTCTCATACAGGGACCGACAAGGACCAACCCTGCTTCGCTTCAGAGGCATGCCAGCAGTGGGATGCAGAGTGGTATGATGATGGCTATTGGGCAATGATTCTCTACATTATACATTACTTGTTTTGTCACATACACTGACATTAGGCAACATTTTAGAATTTTTCCAACCCGTAAATGGCAGGGCGATTTCTGTATATTGCACATTTAAACCAGTTGTTAACTGTGTATGTTGCTGGTTATTATTACAGTATAATAACTGTTTTATAAGTTGAAAATATTACATTAAGATTCCAATCATACAGTTTGTAGAGCAGCAGTAGTAACAACCTGACAGGGGAAGTGAGAAAAATACTAGGAAATTAATCATAAAGTAGCAGAGAAGGAGTACAAAAGGGTTGTTAAATGTAATATATCCACATTAACAGTCACCTGGTATTCAGTACAGTATGAATGGCCATGGCCCTAAGGCTGATTGGACGGTACCAGAGTTAGTGCCCCTTAGCCTTGTACATTTTCCCATTTGTAAGTTAATATTTGTCTGCATCCTTTTCTCAAAAGTCACTTGAAATTAGCATTTAAAACCTGTTTTTCAAAAACAAATTATCCCCATAGAAAAATGTGTCCCAACCCAATGTCAGAGTCACTCTTACGCCCCTGGCCTGGTGAACTAAATCTTGGTTATTGACTATGTTTGGTATGTCCATGTCCAGACTACAATTTACAGTGGGCCTAGCCCCTATATCAGTGTGAATGCTATAGCCTACGTTTAATAATGTATTTCCATATTGAAACAATGCAATTAGAACAATGAGGACTGCAAACATGTTCAAAATATTCAGCAAATATGGGGCAGGCTATTTAACGAACTATGTATTGTGTGTGTATTGTGTGTGTGTGTGTGTGTGTGTGTGTGTGTGTGTGTGTTGTTGTGTGTGTGTGTGTGTGTGTGCGTGCGTGCGTGCGTGTTTGTATGTGCATGCTGGAATGCATGTGTGTGTGACCTGCTTGTACCTGCTTGTACAACACTAGTGAAACTAGTGTTACTTGGTCCTCTGTTGAGAGGTGTAACGATGCACCAGAACCAATACATGATATGATGTATAATCATGAAGACAGATAAAAATTATGACAAAACAAAAAACGTCAAATATGATGGTTTATGTCATTTCTAATGAGGCAGAACAAGTATAGAATTCCTTTTGTAGTGCCTGCAATGTTCCCTTGTGACAATTGCCACTTCTGCCATGTCTTTACTAGTTTCCATGCGATAATGAACTACAACTTTATATCAGAGTATATCATTAGTGTTGGAATAAAACGTAATTTCATTTGATCATACTTTGATAGGGCCGTATGTTCACCCCCCCCCCTCCTCCCTCTCTCTGCAGGTGTTTTGGTACCAGCTCCTCTTCTCCAATTAAAATGTTACTCCTCATCTCTCCTCTCCTCATGTTAATCACAGTGGAAACAGCACCACCGTTTATTATGCATGCACACTATGACACCATGTTTCAGACATGCACATGACTATGCCCTTGGAGAGAGAAACGGTTCATTAGTAGTCATGTGTAACGGCTCTCGTTAGTAGAAGGAAGAGTGGACCAAGGCGCAGCGTGGTAGGCATACATCATCTTTTTATTGACTACACCAAAACAAAATAACAAAGACAAAAAAAACAAAAGCGAACAGTTCTGTCAGGCACAGACCTAAACAGAAAACAAGATCCCACAAAACCCAAAAAGGAAAATGACAACTTATATATGATCCCCAATCAGAGACAACGATAGACAGCTTCCTCTGATTGGGAACCACACTCTGGCCAAAACAACAGAAATAGAAAACATAGACTTTCCCACCTGAGTCACACCCTGACCTAACCAAACATAGAGAATAATAAGGATCTCTAAGGTCAGGGCGTGACATCATGAAACTGTTTGCATGTCTCTGATATCTTAAAGCCCCAGAATAGTCTTTATTATTTAATTATTTTATCATCAATTTATGTGTAATAAATCACTGTGTCTGTTTATTTTTTATATATAACTCCAAAATATATTTTTATTATTTATTTTCCATAGCCTCCTTCAGCCACTGAAACGCTCAACCCGACTGTGTGGTTGTGGGCATACAAATTTGAATATATTTACATATACAGCCCTGATTGGCTAATATAATCGCAGAGAGACCGCCCCCTTACCCCTTGTAAGAGCTGGAGCTGGAGTTGGACCCTTAAAGTGACAAACTTCCACAGGTGTGTAGGCTACTTTGTATTGTCATCAAAGCAAAAGGCATACATCACGCATCTTAATTTGCTTTATCATTTGTACTGTTTTTAATAGGTCACCAGAAGATGCAGAACCAGAACAGTCTGTTTGCATGGTGGACCATCCTGGCTTATACCGTCTGACGCAGAGGCCATGTAAGGAACGACACTGAAGTCGAAAAGCAGGTACGGGGAGTCAACATTTAATTAGGAACAGACATGGAACAGGACAGGAACAGCGTCAGAACCGGGTAATACACAGACATAAGACAATAATGCAGCAGCAGGGAACAGAGCTGGAGAACTGACAAATATAGGGGAGGTAATAAACAGGTGATTGAGTCCAGGGTGGTCCAATAAATCGCTGATGCGCGTGACGAGGAAAGACAGGTGTGCATAATGATGGTGGCAGGAGTGTGTAATGCAGGGCAGCCGGGGGAAAAGCGGGAGCAGGCATGACAGGCCCATGGTATAATCTTCAGTATCATCACAAAGTTGATTTAATAATTTTGAGAAATAGACGGTGGAATGTTTTCTGTATAAATGATCTTGTCAGTGATTTACATAACATAATAAATAAATCGTAAACAAGGTTAGAATTAAAGTCAAAATCGTGGCAAGTAAGTATCTTTTCATGGTCTTGTTTTACAACTCAAGCTCTGTAAGGTATAACTCGTTTACAATAATAGGTATTTCCATTCTGAATCCTTACAAAATAAGGAACAGCTGTTTTAGTGACTGATTGTACTTTTCAAAAATTCTATAGTATTCTTCACGATAAGACTTTTTTACCCAGATAGTACATTATACACATAAAAAACTACAGAAAGCATTACGTCTTACATATGATAAGGAAATATATACACAAGTAATATAATATCAATAAAGCAATAACTATATTGAAAGTTAGGGGAATACTTTGTCTCATTCAAACCTGAAAACAAAGTACAAGTTAGGACCTACATCACTATCATAACCATAATATCATACACAACCGCTTGCCCCCAAATTCAGGTGCCCGCACAAAAGATCAATGTAATGTTTTCAATTTTATATTTTCTGTAACACGCCAACAATTTCTAGAGTAATCTTAAAGTATATTGAAGCTTCACTCTTTCTGTTCTGACAGTCAGCCAAATGTTAGCTGGTCTTCGATCTGTTGGGGCTATATTGCCAACTCTTATACACGGTATACAGTATATCTAAATCCTATGGTAACATTGCATGACAACTATCATACATTAGGAGTTAGCACGACAGCATAAACACATTTGGGGCCAGGCTAGAGCATTTCTATGACCTGCACAACTAGTTGGGTATGTACAGCAACCATCTCCACCAGCATCAGCCTAGGAGGCTTAACGTTGAACCAGTTCAGCTGCTTCTCTACCTGTCGATGTTCACCTGTCTGTGTGTGTCTCAGTCTCATACTCTTCATCCTCATCTTCAAGTAGCTCCTCATCAAAAGCATCTTGCTCCAAGAAGTCCATGACATCATGGTTTCAGTTGGCTGTTGAATCTGCAGACGTGTTGCTGTGCGTTTTGTTGCTGTGCGTTTTGCTGCCAACTTTACTTTGCTAGCTGACAACTGTACGTTTTTTTGTTTTGTTTTTGTTTTTAATTACCGTTTATATTTTTAGTTTTTTTCCATCGCAACTTTTTTCCCTCATTCAACTTTTTCACTCCGGACGCTTTATCTGGACATGGTTCGTCAACACCTTCAACAGCCGAAGCTAAGTAGTAACATAAACATGATGTCTTCTAATTGCAGTCGCTGTACTCATAATATACAGGAGAACGATCGCCTTACGGCGAGAATAGCTGTGCTACAAGCCCAGCTTCAGACGCAATCGTTAGGCAAGGGTAATTTCAGTGTAGGAAAGGAAGAAACAGCGTCTGTGCACCAGTAAGTACAGATAGTAGTATAAATCCCCCCGCACAGTCCCCGCAGCCGGACAACTTTCTCATGGCTTCTGGAGGGAAACGCTGTAGGAATGCTCAACCGGTGTCGCTATTCAGCCGACAGAAACGTTCAACCGGTTCTCCCCATTATGTAGCGAGTCGGAGTCTGAGTCTGAGTCTTCTCTTGTCTCTACTCCTCCCGTTACGGGGCTGAGACGCCGAAGGCTCCCACCATTAGCTCTGACAAATTGAAAACCCTAGTCATTGGCGATTCCATTACCCGCAGTATTAGACTTAAAGCGAATCACCCAGCGATCATACACTGTTTACCAGGGGCAGGGCTACCGACGTTAAGGCTAATCTAAAGATGGTGCTGGCTAAAGCTAAATCTGGCGAGTGTAGAGAGTATAGAGATATTGTTATCCACGTCGGCACCAACGATGTTAGGATGAAACAGTCAGAGGTCACCAAGTGCACATAGCTTCAGCGTGTAAATCAGCTAGAAAGATGTGTCGGCATCGAGTAATTGTCTCTGGCCCCCTCCCAGTTAGGGGGAGTGACGAGCTCTACAGCAGAGTCTCAGCACTCAATCGCTGGTTGAAAACTGTTTTCTGCCCCTCCAAAAAGATAGAATTTGTAGATAATTGGCCCTCTTTCTGGACTCACCCACAACAGGACCAAGCCTGACCTGCTGAGGAGTGACGGACTCCATCCTAGCTGGAGGGGTGCTCTCATCTTATCTACAACATAGACAGGGCCTAACTCCTCTAGCCCACAATGAAATAGGGTGCAGGCCAGGACAGGCTGTTAGCCAACCTGCCAGCTTAGTGGAGTCTGCCAATAGCACAGTCAGTGTAGCCAGCTCAGCCATACCCATTGAGACTGTGTCTGTGCCTCGACCTAGGTTGGGAAAACTAACATGGCGGGTTTCGCCTTAGCAATCTTATTAGGATAAAGACCTCCTCCATTCCTGCCATCATTGAAAGAGATTCGTGATACCTCACATCTCAAAAAGGGTTACTTAATGTTAGATCCCTCACTTCAAAGGCAGTCATAGTCAATGAACTAATCATGATCATAATCTGATGTGATTGGCCTGACTGAAACATGGCTTAAGCCTGATGAATTTACTGTGTTAAATGAGGCCTCACCTCCTGGTTACACTAGTGACCATATCCCCGTGCATCCCGCAAAGGCGGAGGTGTTGCTAACATTTACGATAGCAAATTTCAATTTACCAAAAAAAAAATGGCGTTTTCGTCTTTTGAGCTTCTAGTCATGAAATCTATGCAGCCTACTCAATCACTTTTTATAGCTACTGTTTACAGGCCTCCTGGGCCATTAACAGCGTTCCCTCTCTGAGTTTCCTGAATTCCTATCAGACCTTGTAGTCATAGCAGATCATTATCTAATTTTTGGTGATTTAATATTCACATGGAGAAGTCCACAGACCCACTCCAAAAGTCTTTCGGAGCCATTATCGACTCAGTGGGTTTGGTCCAACATGTCTCTGGACCTACTCACTGCCACAGTCATACTCCTGGACCTAGTTTTGTCCCATGGAATAAATGTTGTAGATCTTAATGTTTTTCACATAATCCTGGACTATCGGACCACCATTTTATTACGTTTGCAATCGCAACAAATAATCTGCTCAGACCCCAACCAAGGAGCATCAAAGTCGGCTATAAATTCTCAGACAACACAAAATTCTTGATGCCCTTCCAGACTCCTTCTGCCTACCCAAGGGTCAGAGGACAAAAATCAGTTAACCACCTAACTGAGGAACTCAATTTAACCTTGCGCAATACCCTAATGCAGTTGCACCCCTAAAAACGAAAAACATTGTCATAAAAAATTAGCTCCCTGGTATACAGAAAATACCGAGCTTTGAAGCAAGCTTCCAGGAAATTGGAACGGAAATGGCGTCACACCAAACTGGAAGTCTCCGACTAGCTTGGAAAGACAGTACCGTGCAGTACCGAAGAGCCCTCACTGCTGCTCGCTCATCCTACTTCTCCAACTTAATCGAGGAAAATAAGAACAATCCAAAATTTCTTTTTGATACTGTTGCGAAACTAACTAAAAAGCAGCATTCCCCAAGAGGGATGGCTTTCACTTCAGCAGTAATAATTCATGAACTTCTTTGAGGAAAAGATCATGACATTAGAAAGCAAATTACGGACTCCTCTTTGAATCTGCGTATTCCTCCAGGGCTTAGCTGTCCTGGATCTGCACAGCTCTGCGAGGGCCTGGGATCGGGAGAGACACTTAAGTGTTTTAGTACTATATCTCTTGACACAATGATGAAAATAATCATGGCTCTAAACCTTCAAGCTGCATACTGGATCCTATTCCTACTAAACTGCTGAAGGAGCTGCTTCCTGTGCTTGGCCCTCCTATGTTGAACATAATAAACAGCTCTCTATCCACCGGATGTGTACAAACTCACTAAAAGTGGCAGTGATAAAGCCTCTCTTGAAAACGCAAACCTTGACCGCGGAAAATATAAAAACTATCGGCCTATATCGAATCTTCCATTCCTCTCAAAGATTTTAGAAAAAGCTGTTGCGCAGCAACTCACTGCCTTTCTGAAGCAAAATAATGTATACGAAATGCTTCAGTCTGGTTTTAGACCCCATCATAGCACTGAGACTGCACTTGTGAAGGTGGTAAATGACCTTTTAATGGCGTCAGACCGAGGCTCTGATCTGTCCCTGCTACAGACTTAGTGCTGCCTTTGACACCATCGATCACCACATCTTTTTGGAGAGACTGGAAACCCAAATTGGTCTACACGGACAAGTTCTGGCCTGGTTTAGATCTTACCTGTCGGAAAGATATCAGTTTGTCTCTGTGAATGGTCTGTCCTCTGACAAATCAACTGTACATTTCGGTGTTCCTCAAGGTTCCGTTTTAGGACCACTATTGTTTTCACTATATATTTTACCTCTTGGGATGTTATTCGAAAACATAATGTTAACTTTCACTGCTATGCGGATGACACACAGCTGTACATTTCAATGAAACATGGTGAAGCCCCAAAATTGCCCTCGCTAGAAGCCTGTGTTTCAGACATAAGGAAGTGGATGGTCGAAAATTTCTACTTTTAAACTCGGACAAAACAGAGATGCTTGTTCTAGGTCCCAAGAAACAAAGAGATCTTCTGTTAAATCTGACAATCATCTTGATGTTGTAAAGTCGTCTCAAATAAAACTGTGAAGGACCTCGGCGTACTCTTGACCCTGATCTCTCTTTTGACGAACATATCAAGACTGTTTCAAGGACAGCTTTTTTCCATCTACGTAACATTGCTAAAATCAGAAATTTCTGTCCAAAAATGATGCAGAAAAATTAATCCATGCATTTGTTACTTCTAGGTTAGACTACTGCAATGCTCTACTTTCCGGCTACCCGGATAAAGCCTTAAATAAACTTCAGTTAGTGCTAAATACGGCTGCTGAGATCCTGACTAGAACCAAGAAATTTGATCATATTACTCCAGTGCTAGCTTCCCTACACTGGCTTCCTGTTAAGGCAGGGCTGATTCAAGGTTTTACTGTTAACCTATAAAGCGTTACATGGGCTTGCCTACCTATCTTTCCGAGTTGGTCCTGCCGTACATACATACGTACGCTACGGTCACAAGACGCAGGCCTCCTAATTGTCCTAGAATTTCTAAGCAAACAGCGGGAGGCAGGGCTTTCTCCTATAGATCTCCATTTTATGGAACAGTCTGCCTACCCATGTGGAGACGCAGACTCGGTCTCAACCTTTAAGTCTTTACTGAGCTTATCTCTTCAGTAGGTCTATGATTGAGTGTAGCCTGGCCCAGGAGTGTGAAGGTGAACGGAAGGCTCTGGAGCAACGAACGCCTTGCTGTCTCTGCCAGGCCGGTTCCCCTCTCTCCCCTGGGATTCTCTGCCTCTAACCCTGTTACAGGGGCTGAGTCCTCGCTTGCTGGTGTCTTTCATGCCGTCCCTAGGAGGGGTGCGTCACTTGAGTGGGTTGAGTTACTACGTGACTTCCTGTCTGGGTTGGCGCCCCCCTTGGTTTGTGCTGTGGTGGAGACTTTGTGGGCTATACTCGGCCTTGTCTCAGGATTGTAAGTTGTGGTTGAGGATTACCCTCTAGTGGTGCGGGGCTGTGCTTGCAAAGTGGGTGGGGTTATATCCTTCCTATTTGGCCCTGTCCGGGGTTTCTTCGGATGGGGCCACAGTGTCTCCGCCCGCTCCTGTCTCACCTCAGTATTTATGCTGCAGTAGTTGTGTCGGGGGCTAGGTCAGTTGGTTACCTGGAGTACTTCTCCGTCTTATCCAGTGTCCTGTGTGAATTTTAAGTATGCTCTCTCTATTCTCTCGTTCTCTCTTTCTCTCTGAGAACCTGAGCCCTAGGACCATACGTCAGGACTACGGGCAGGATGACACCTTGCTGTCCCCAGTCCGCCTGGCCTTGCTGTATTCCAGTTTCAACTGTTCTGCCTGTGTTACGGAACCCCTACCTGTCCAGACCTGCTGTTTTCAACTTCTAATGATCGGCTATGAAAAGCACTGAGATTTATTCCTGATTATTATTTGACCATGCTTGTCATTTATGAACATTTTGAAAATCTTGGCTTTCTCTAATTTTCTCCTTCTCTCTTTCTTCTCTCGGAGGACCTGAGCCCTAGGCCCATACGTCGGACTACCGGC
Organism: Salvelinus sp. IW2-2015; assembly: GCF_002910315.2. Lineage (NCBI taxonomy): Eukaryota > Metazoa > Chordata > Actinopteri > Salmoniformes > Salmonidae > Salvelinus > Salvelinus sp. IW2-2015. The sequence continues at coordinate 32,497,692 of NC_036842.1, forward strand.
CGTGGTGACTCCTTGCTGTCCCAGTCCGCCTGGCCTTGCTGCTATTCCAGTTTCAACTGTTCGCGCTGCGGTTATGGAACCCTACCTGTCCCAGACCTGCTGTTTCAACTCTTAATGATCGGCTATGAAAAGCCAACTGAGATTTATTCCTGATTATTATTTGACCATGCTTGTCATTTATGGAAATTTTGAAAATCTTGGCTCTCTCTAATTTTCTCCTTCTCTCTTTCTTCTCTCGGAGGACCTGGGCCCTAGGACCATGCGTCGGACTGCCGCCCGTGGTGACTCCTTGCTGTCCCCAGTCCGCCTGGCCTTGCTGCTATTCCAGTTTCAGCTGTTCTGCCTGCGGTTATGGAACCGCTACCTGTCCCAGACCTGTTGTTTTTCAACTCTTGATGATCGGCTATGAAAAAGCCAACTGAAATTATTCATGATTATATTTGACCATGCTTGTCACTATAACATTTTTGAACATCTTGGCATAGTTCTGTTATATATCTCCACCCGGCACAGCCAGAAGAGGACTGGCCACCCCTCATAGCCTGGTTCCTCTCTAGGTTTCTTCCTAGGTTTTGGCCTTTCTAGGGAGTTTTTCCTAGCCACCGTGCTTCTACACCTGCATTACTAGCTGTTTGGGGTTTTAGGCTGGGTGTCTGTACAGCACTTCGAGATATTAGCTGATGTACGAAGGGCTATATAAAATAAAATTGATTGATTGATTGATGGTCCTCCTCATCCTTCAGGCCTTCCTCAGCAATGGACCTTTAGCACAGAAGAAAGGTGATCATGAATGGAAGAGAATTGTGTAGCTAAAAGTTATCAACTTGTTTGCAAGTTGACTAAGTAACATTTTACAATCCTAAGGTTTCATTGAGAAAACATGGAACATAGTTTTATATCTGATAGTCCATACCTGAAAAATGTATGATAATGTATGCCTGTAAATAACAAAGTCAGAAACCTGCTAGACCAGGCAGTATTATTTAGTTACCAATCTGAGCACAAAGCCTGAGCTTTCATAGTCATATGATCGATTGTCATAAGGGTCAGGCAATACAAAGACAAAATACATGAAGTGCTGCTTGTTCACCCTCATTGATTCACTGGTGGAGGAGAGGCAGGTTTGTTTGATGCTGAAAGACAAATTCCAGAAAAATAGGTTCGAGTTAAGACTGTATTAATTCATCTCCTGTAATTTATTGCCCGTTGACTGCTACAACTGTACTAAAATATACCAGCTAAAAAACAAGTCACAGAGGTTCCTAGCCTGATTAATTAGACTGTAATAAACAATTCATTGGTATATACAACATGAAACTAATTCCTGCAAAATTGTGTAAATGTTGAATAAAATAAAATTTATGCTCTCGTTGTTACAATTGTCATGGCATGCTTGTTCAATTATTATTCATATTTAGTTCAACTTTAAGAAAAACTGTTGCATTCCTAAGCTACTACTATAGGTCCTCAATCAACACCCTAAACTGCCAGAGCGGCACCAGAACATCCAAATCAAATCAAACCAAATGTTATTGGTCACATACACATATAACAGTGCAGTAATATCTAACAATACACACAAGTCTAAAAGTAAAATAATGGAATTAAGAAATATACAAATATTAGGACAAGCGATGTCAGAGTGGCATTGACTAAAATACAGTAGAATAGAATACAGTATGTACATATGAAATGAGTAAAGCAAAATGTAAACATTATTAAAGTGACTAGTATTCCATTATTAAAGTGACCAGTGATTCCAAGTCTATGTATAGGATAGCAGCCTCTAAGGTGCAGGGTTGAGTAACTGCATGGTAGCCGGAAAGTGATGGCTATTTAACAGTCTGATGGCCTTGAGATAGAAGCTGTATTTCAGTCTCTCGGTCCCAGCTTTGATGCACGTGTACAGACCTCGCCTCTTCTGGATGATAGAGGGGTGAACAGGCTGTGGCTCGGGTGGTTGATGTCCTTGAGGATCTTTTTGGCCTTCCTGTGACATCGGATGCTGTAGGTGTCCTGGATGGCAGGCAGTGTGCCCCCGGTGATGCATTGGGCAGACCGCACCACCCTCTGGAGAGCCCCGCGGTTGCGGGCGGTGCAGATGCTGTACAAGGCAGGGATACAGCCCAACAGGATGCTCTCAATTGTACATCTGTAAAAGTTTGTGAGAGTTTTAGGTGCCAAGCCAAATTTCTTCAGCCTCCTGAGGTTGAAGAGGCACTGTTGTGTCTTCTTCACCACGCTGTCTGTGTGGGTGGACAATTTCAGTTTGTCAATGATGTGTACGCTGAGGAACTTAAAGCTTTCCACCTTCTCCACTGCAGTCCCGTCGATGTGGATATGGGGTTGCTTTCTCTGCTGTTTCCTGAAGTCCATGATCATCTCCTTTGTTTTGTTGATGTTGAGTGAGAGGTTTTTTTCCTGGCATCACTAGAGCCCTCACCTCCTCCCTGTAGGCTGTCTCGTCATTGTTGGTAATCAAGCCTACTACTGTTGCGTCGTCTGCAAACTTGATGATTGAGTTGGAGGCATGCTTGGCCACGCAGTCATGAGTGAACAGGGAGTACAGAAGGGGGCTGAGCATGCACCCTTGTGGGGCCCCGGTGTTAAGGATCAGTGAAGTGGAGGTGTTGTTTCCTACCTTCACCACCTGGGGTCATCCCATCAGGAAGTCCAGGACCCATTTGCACAGGGCGGGCTTCAGAGCCAGGGCCCTGAGTTTAATGATAAGCTTGGAGGGTACTATGGTGTTGAAGGCTGAGCTATAGTCAATGAACAGCATTCTTACATAGGTATCCCTTTTCGTCCAGATGGGATAGGGCAGTTTGCAGTGCAATGGTGATTGCTTCGTCTGTGGATCTATCGGGGTGGTAAGCAAAATGAAGTGGGTCTAGGGTGTCAAGTAAGGTAGAGGTGATATGATCCTTAACTAGCCTCTCAAAGCACTTCATGATGACAGAATGCTACGGGGTGATAGTCATTTAGTTCAGTTACCTTTGCTTTCTTGGGTACAGGAACAATAGTGGACATCTTGAAGCAAGTGGGGACAGCAGACGGGGATAGGGAGAGATTGAATATGTAATATGTAATATGTAAACACTCCAGCCAGCTGGTCTGCGCATGCTCTGAGGACGTGGCTAGGGATGCTGTCTGGGCCGGCAGCCTTGCCCGGGTTAACACGCCTAAATGTTTTATGTCGGCCATGGAGAACGAGAGCCCACAGTCCTCAGGAGCGGGCTGCGTTGATGGCACTGTGTTATCCTCAAAGCAGGCGAAGGAGGTGTTTAGCGTGTCCGGCAGGAAGACATCGGTGTCAGCGATGTGGCTGGTTTTACCTTTGTAATCCGTGATTGTCTGTAGACCCTGCCACATACATCTTCGGCCTATTGGAAGGGAGGAGCAAAATTGAGTCGTGATCTGATTTGCCCGAGGGAGGGCGGGGGAGGCATCCCAGAAGAGAGAATAGCAGTGGTTGATTGTTTTCCCAGCGCGAGTACTACAGTTAATGTGTTGATAGAACTTCGGTAGCATTTTCCTCAAATTTGCTTTGTTGAAATCCCCAGCTACAATAAATGCGGCCTTAGGGTATGTGGTATGGGGGTATGGGGTATGTTTCAGTTTGCATAAAGTCCAGTGTAGTTCCTTGAGGAACGTCGTCATATTGGCTTGAGGGTGAATATATGCAGCTGTGACTACAGTTGAAGTCGGAAGTCTACATACACTTAGTTGGAGTCATTAAAACTAACACTCCACAAATTTCTTGTTAACAAACTATAGTTTTAGCAAGTCAGTTAGGACATCTACTTTGTGCATGACACAAGTAATTTTTCCAACAATTGTTTACAGACATATTATTTCACTTATAACTCACTGTATCACCATTCCGGTGGGTCAGAAGTGTACATACTGTCACGATCGCTGTCGTCGTGGAAATGACCGTACTAAGGTGCAGCATGGTGAGCGTACATTTCTTTTATTGATAAATGTCGCCAACAAAACAAAGAACAAGGAAACAACCGTGAAGCTTACTTAGGCTATAATGCCACTAACAAAGACAACTACCCACAAATACAAAAGGAAAAAAGGCTGCCTAAGTATGATTCCCAATCAGAGACAACGATAGACAGCTGTCCCTGATTGAGAACCATACCTGGCCAAAACATAGAAACAAAGAACATAGAGTTCCCCACCCGAGTCACACCCTGACCAACCAAACATAGAGAATAAAAAGATCTCTATGGTCAGGGCGTGACAGCCCCCCCCCCCCAAAGGTGCGGACTCCGGCCACAAACCTGACACTATAGGGGAGGGTCTGGGTGGGCATCTACTTCGGTGGCGGCTCCGGTGCGGGACGCAGACCCTGCTCCACCTCTGGCTCCCCCCACTTTGGTGGCGCCTCTGGTGCGGGGACCCTCGTCGCCGACCCCGGACTGGGGACACTCTCTGCAGGCCCGGACTGGGGACACTCGCTGGAGGCTCCGGACTGGAGACAGTCGCTGGAGGCTCCGGACCGGAGACCGTCGCGGCAGGCTTCGGACCGCGGACCGTCGCTGCAGGCCCCGGACCGGGGACCGTCTCTGCAGGCCCCGGACCGGGGACTGTCGCTGCAGGCCCCGGACCGGGGACCGTCGCTGGAGGCCCCGGACCGGGGACCGTCGCTGGAGGCCCCGGACCGGGGACCGTCGCTGCAGGCCCCGGACCGGGAACCCTTGCTGCAGGCCCCGGACTTGGGACCGTCGCTGGAGGCTCCGGACTGGGGACCGTCGTTGGAGGTTCCGGACTGTGGCCCGTCGTTGGAGGTTCCGGACTGGGGACCGTCGCTGGAGGCTCCGGACTGGAGACAGTCGCTGGAGGCTCCGGACTCACCAGGCTGGGGAGACCTACTGGAGGCCTGGTTCTGGAAGCAGGCACAGGACTCACCAGGCTGGGGAGACCTACTGGAGGCCTGGTTCTAGAAGCAGGCACAGGACTCACCAGGCTGGGGAGACATACTGGAGGCCTGGTCCATGGAGCAGGCACAGGTCGAACCGGGCTGTGGGGGAGCACTGGAGATCTGGTGCTTAAAGCTGGCACCACTCGTCCTGGCTGAATGCCCACTTTGGCCCGGCACGTGCGGAGCGCAGGCACAGGACGCACGTGCGGAGCGCAGGCACAGGACGCACTGGGCTGTGATAGCGCACCGGAGACACAGTGCGCAGAGCCGGCGCAGGATACCCTGGACCGAAGAGGCGCACCGGAGACCATGAGCGCTGTGCTGGCACAATCCGTCCTGGCTGGATGCCCCCTCTAGCACGACACATGCGGAGAGCTGGCTCAGAGCGCACCGGGCTGTGAACGCGCACTGGAGACACCGTTCGCTTCACCGCATAACACAGTGCCTGACCAGTACCACGCTCCCTACTGTGAGCACGGGGATTTAGCTCCGCCAACCTCCCCGTGTGCCTCCCGGTCTTCCTTGGCAGCCGTGACCCTGTGTATCGCTGGTCCCCTTTTCTCTCTGCTTCCGCCTTCCTCGCTGCCTCTGCCTGCTTCCACGGCAGGCTCTCGTGTCCTGACATCACCTCCTCCCAGGTCCATGATATCCTCCACTCTGTCTGCCCCTCCTGGCCACGCTTCTTGGTCCGCTTGTGGTGGGTAGTTCTGTCACGATCGATGTAGTCTTGGAAATGACCGGACCAAGGTCCAGCATGGTGAGCGTACATTTCTTTTATTGATAAACGTCCCCAACAAAAAAAAGAACAAGGAAACGACCGTGAAGCTTACTTAGGCTATAATGCCACTAACAAAGACAACTACCCACAAATACAAAAGGAAAAAAGGCTGCCTAAGTATGATTCCCAATCAGAGACAACGATAGACAGCTGTCCCTGATTGAGAACCATACCCGGCCAAAACATAGAAATAAAGAAGATAGAGTTTCCCACCCGAGTCACACCCTGACCAACCAAACATAGAGAATAATAAGATCTCTACGGTCAGGGCGTGACACATACACTAAATTGACAGTGCCTTTAAAACCTCTTATGGCTGAGATCGGCTAAGATCCCGTTAACGGGATCGATATGACAACAGCCAGTGAAAGTGCAGGGCGCCAAATTTAAAACAACAGAAATCTCATAATTAAAATTCCTCAAACATAGAAGTATTTTACACAATTTTAAAGATAAACTTCTTGTTAATCCCACCACAGTGTCCGATTTCAAAAAGGCTTTACGACGAAAGCACACCAAACGATTATGTTAGGTCTGCACCTACTCACAGAAAAACACAGCCATTTTTCTGCCAAAGAGAAGAGTCACAAAAAGCAGAAATATAGATAAAATTAATCACTAACCTTTGATGATCTTCATCAGATGACACTTATAGGACTTCATGTTACACAATACATGTATGTTTTGTTCGATAAAGTGCATATTTATATCCAAAAATCTCAGTTTACATTGGTGCGTTACGTTCAGTAATGTTTTGCTTCCAAAACATCCGGTGATTTTGCAGAGAGCCACATCAATTTACAGAAATAGTCATCATAAACTTTAATATAAGATACAAGTGTTATGCACAGAATTAGAGATATACTTCTCCTTAACGGGATTTGAGCCCTAAGAAGTTTTAAACAATTTAAAGGCAATGCTACCAAATACTAATTGAGTGTATATAAACTTCTGACCTACTGGGAATGTGATGAAAAAAATAAAAGCTGAAATGTATCATCCTCTGTACTATTATTCTGACATTTCACATTCTTAAAATAAAGTGGTAATACTAACTGACCTAAGACAGGGAATTTTTACTTGGATTAAAAGTCAGGAATTATGAAAAACTGAGTTTAAATGTATTTGGCTAAGGTGTAACCCTAACCCTAAACTTCCGACTTCAACTGTATAACCAAAGAGAATTCTCTTGGGAGGTAATACGGCCGGCATTTGATTGTGAGGTATTCTAGGTTGGGTTAATATAAGGACTTGCGTTTCTGTACATTATCACAATCACACCTGGAGTGTGCCTGATGTATCTCTGGAAGGAGATCCTCGCCGGGAGCTCGTCTACTTTGAGTTATACAAATTGTTCCTGCAGTGAGGCTCATTAAAACTAAATGCGGATTTACCTGTTTCAGTGGAGACCCGAGGAACATCAAGAGTTAACCAACCCTGTGAACGGGTTTGGTAACTTGTGTGTTTATACTTTAACAACAAAGTTAGGTAAGTTAGAAACTTGTGTAGTAGAGTTTTTAAACAAAACGAGATTAGTGAAGTGACCTATGGGACTTTAATGAGGACCAGCCAACCTTTTGATACAGGATGCAGTGGTGAGTAATAAAAGTGTGATAAAGCGAAGGGCGCTACGGTAGACGACATCCAAAGGTTTAAGAGTAGTGGCTGCTACATTCTGGTAAATTGTGTCATCATAGTCAAGAACTGGCAGAAAAGTTGACTGTACAAACTGCTTCCTGCTGTTTAGGGAGAACTAAGATATATTTCAAAAAAATAATCCCTCTTTAAATCTTACTTTCCTGTGGATATTTTGTCTCAAATTCCTAGCAGCTGAAGGACGAACCTCACAGACAACCGGTAGTCTAAATTTAAATGTAATTTTAATCAACATTCTGGCTAGCTACCTAGCTAACAATATAGCTACCAAAGCAAACAACTTGATACATTTGAACAAAACATTTTGCTAGGCACTGTATATAACTTTAGTCTCGTACCTGTGTATGGTTGAGTGATTCACGGCAGAAGACTGAAAGTGATACATCATTCTGACTCTGCAACTTTTTTTCTGACTTTCTTGACTAAGCTCTGTGTTGTCGATGGCATTAGGTAAATTCAGGGCAAACATTATTGAATGCACAATATAAAAAAATCCACACGGTAACGTCAGCTCGCTAGCTAGTAGCTTAGGGCAGGACGTGTTTTTGACAGAAGAAGCCTTTCTTTCATTCTTGTACATAGGCAAATACAAGACAATTATTTTAATACAAGATGAACGATCATTGGTCCATTATAATCAGATTACGTTATGCGGCGTCCAAAAACTCCATCCCACCTCAACAGGCTGAAATTCCAGCCATTTAAAAAAAAAAATCTTAAGGCTAGGCTTCCCACTAGCGGGACAACTTCTGGTGAAACTGAAGGGCGCGCAATTCAAATAAATAATCATAATAATTATGGATATTAAACATTTAGGAACATACAAGTGTCTAATATTGGTTAAAAGCTTAAATTCTTGCTAATCTAACTGCACTGTCTGATTTACAATAGGCTTTACATTGAAAATATTTTTCTCCAGCACAGGTTTCATAAATTCACAATAGTGATTAAATATTCACTTACTTTTTGAAAATCTTCCTCTGATTTGTCATCCAAAGGGTCCCAGCTACAACATGTAGTGTAGTTTTGTTAGATACAATCCTTCTTTATATCCCAAAAAGTCTGTTTAGTTGGCGCCATCGATTTGAATTATCCACTCGTTCAACATGGAGAAAAGGAATCCAAAAAGATACCGCTAAACTTCGTTAAAACAAGTCAAAATACGTTTCTATCTAATCTTTAGATACCCTAAAATGTAATTAAACTATAATATTTTATACAGAAAGAAGTATGTTCAATAGGAAAACGATATTAGCAGGTGCGTGCCCTCTTCGTTGTGGGCACATACACTTATTTCCAAGTCTGAGTCCCTGTATCAAAACTCATAATTCTTCCTCGTTTGGGAAGAAACAAGCCTGAAATCTTGAACAAGGACTACTGACACCCAGTGGAAGCCATAGGAATTGCATACTGGGAGCTAGATTGAATTATTTCACTATACGTTCCATTGGAAGAGCATGGGCTCTCAAAAAAAGAAATTCTGGTTGGTTTTTCTTTGGATTTTCTCCTAACATATCTATTGTGTTAGTCTCCTACATTATTTTACACATTTTACAAACTTCAGTGTTTTCTTTCCAATGGTACCCATTATATGCATATCCTGGCCTCAGGGCCTGAGCAACAGTTTTTAAGAGGTTTTAAGAACATTAAGGGCCATACTGCGTACAGTGGTTGTGAGCGCTGCACTCAGGAAGGGGTCTATGTCAAGAATCACATGACATTCCCAGATAAAACAGCTACACTCCGCGCAGATGATCAGTTTTTGAGACAGGAAGATGAAAATCACCATAAAGGAGAATCTCCTGTTACCCTGTTGAACATAGACATGGTCACAACATTCATTCTTGACGACATGCAACTCGGAAGTTGATGTATTTTTGGCTGAAATGGGATTTTTCTTGTAGATTGGGATCTCGGACAGTGAGAGCCACCTCTGAGAGGTTGGTGTCAATCAGACAGCACATTCCAATGGAGTTTCAGAGAAATCCAAGAGGATTGGAAGAAATAGACAGATGGAAAGCAACTGAATTCCGCCAATTCTTATTATACACAGGCCCTGTCGTGTTGCAAGACATCCTTTCCTCCTCCCACTACAGCAACTTCTTGACTCTTTCCTTTGCTATGTACTTGATGCTTTGCCCTGCCTTATGCTGTTACTACTGTGACTATGCAGATGACCTCATGAAACACTTCCTCAGTGAGTTTGAGAATTTGCATGGCATTGAAGAGTTGACCTACAATGTCCATAATATAACTCATTTGGCAGAGGATGTGAGGAGGTTCGGGTCCTTAGATAGAGTGTCAGCTTTTCCTTTTGAAAACTATATGAGAAAGTTGAAGAAATTCTGCCGGAAACCGCAATTTGTTCTCAAACAAATGAATCACCAAATTACTCATGAGAGGACGTTCCCATCCAAAAAGACAAAGAGAACTGAGGACGAACTGAAGAAACATTCTCTGAAAAGAACACACTCTAGAGGCCCAACCATTCCCTCACTCCCTCACTGCACCCAGTTTCTGAAAGCTACATTTGAACAGTTCAGCATGGCCACCACTACCGGGAACAACTGTGTTATGGTTAACGGAGACATGGGACTGGTACAGAACATCCTACCACATGATCGCACAGGGGAGGAGTACATCATTTTCAGGAAGTTCTTGACATTAGAGTTGCTCTTCTCCAGTCCCCTGGATTCAAAATACATTGGCATCTATAAAGCAGGCCATCTTCAACTAAGAGACCAAGTTCACCACCTATTGGACATTACCAGAAAATATGTTTGGATCCCAATGGGCACAGATTGGGTAGCCACGCCCTTGCTGCATAGTCATTAGAGGTTTAACGTTTTTTTGTTTTGTTTTACCTATTAACTGAATTTGCCAAATTCTTATTTTTCTATTGTCGTACAAAGATCTATACTGTTTCCAAATGGCACAGTATCACATTTTTGGATCATTCAGTTGGGATTGTTAGTAGTACATGGATACAGGAGGACTCATCCATAACGTTATGGCCCCCTTATACCGATCCGAACGAACACAAGAGAGCTTAAATGACTCATGAAGTACCGGGTGAAACATGGATTTCATATGAGATGACAACTTTAGACACAGCAGGTAGGGATGTTTTCTGAATTCTTTCTGCACCCACAAAAATACAATAGGAACATGCAAATAGCACTAGATTTTTTACCCATATGGTGTGCTGAAAGAATATCATCTTGAACAGCATAATGTTATATTAAGGGTTGAATATATTTTTTGTACGTCCCACAAAGTGCAAACAGCTGCCAAATTAAATGATTTTGTCTTTCTTACAGTTGATTATGAAAAGGCAAGATTCAAAACTAAAGAAGCAGAGACCAAAATGGTTTTACTAAGCGACAAAGAAGAACTTGAACGCAGTCAACAGTCGAGACAGTAAGATCTATTTATTGTTTCCATACCCTCTGATTTATTAGGACAATACAATATATCTTGAATAATTATATACAGCTCATGAAAATGGTGTGATGTGATACACGTCAACCCCGTGTGTCCTGCATGTGGTATGACATTTACACAAGTTGTGGGCAATTTTTTTTGTTTTTGGAGCAGTTATAATTACAGCAAAGTTATGTGAAGCATCTTTACATTCATATTTTTGTGGTCTTGGAGTATGTATGTGCAATCATTTTCTATTTTCACCAGACCAAACAAGCGATACATTGATTTGGAGCCAGCACCTCCGAAAAGGCAACAGACTTTTTCAAGTGCAAGTGACCTGTGTCTAGTTGTTTCTGTGCTTCCAGTCCCACCACCACCAATAAGTTTGGCAATACCTTCACCTCCCAGTAACTCTCTGTCTACCAGCAACCCTATGAACCCTGTGAGCCACTCACTTCCTTTGAGTCACCCCCAATCCGCGAGACACTCTCTGACTCCAAGCCACCCTTTGTCTGCTAGCCACTCTTCTGCAGCTATGTCTTACAAAATTCTTTGCTAAGCCGAAATTATAAAAAGAACGCAATTGGGCTTTCAGCCTCGCTGAGTACATGTGGCCAAAGTTTGTGATTAGATGCTTTCTTGTCAGGTATTGATAGGTACTTGGTCAATGCGCTTGAAGAAATTAAGGAAAGACTAACAAAGCTTGAGAGAATGGTGTCAGGTCTCTCTCGGTCAAGTACAGCAGAGGTCACATTATCTGACAACATCAGCCTACCCTTACAAAACTATTGTCAGCGATTGTGTGCAGATATGTAGCGGAGTCAGGCGCAGGACACAGGTTTTGAGCAACACAACGGAGTTTACTCAAAAATCAAGCAAAATTCCAAATAGGAATAATTACAAACACACTAGCACATACAACAATCACTAACGACACCAACAATCACGGACAGAACAGAAATGTATGCCAGAGGGTTAAATAGGGAACATGATAGGGGTATTGAAACCAGGTGTGTGTAATACAGACAAAACAAAACAAAACTGAAACATGGATCGGTGGTGACTAGAAAGCCGGTGACGTCGACCGCCGAACACCACCCGAACAAGGAGAAGGGCCGACTTCGGCGGAAGTCGTGACAACTATGATGAACTTGATCACCTTGAACAAAAAATTGAGGACCAGCAAGGTCGAAAAGACTTTGTAAACTCACTCAATACAGTAATTACTTTTTTACTAATAGTGTCTCTCCTTCCATTACTAGTTTGAGTTTTTATTTATTTCCCTTAATTTTAGATTACATATCTAGGGATCATTGGAGTTTGTGATGTCCAAGTCACAACAAGAAGGATAATGGCAGCACTGATAAGTCATGCTCTGGCAAGACAGCTCAACTGGAAAGGCACAAATAACAAAAGACCCTTTTACAACCTGGGGCTAAGGAAGGTTGTTGCAGGTACATCCAGGGGAATCTCACAAACATTTTCACATTCTTTCGAGCACCTAGACATCTGTGATTTAAATGTTTGAAACTGCAACTGTTTCAACTCCATCTCCGACTATGGCCTGAAATCGTCATTATGTAGAATATCAAAATGTGTCGCCATGGGAACCTTGTCGGCTATAGTAAGCATGTCACATAATGCTTATATGTTGGGGGTGAGTTTATCGTAGAAGAAACCACATTTTACACTCTAACTTCCTACTAGACACCCGTCGCTTTCTCGTGATATATGCCAATCCTAGGATCCTATGATCTGACCCCTGCAATATGTCTGTATACTCTAGGGCAGGGATCCCCAAACGGGTGTATATATATATATTTTTTAATGTTTTCTTCACATTTTCAAAGAGTCCATTGAAATTTTCCAACGGGTCAATACATTTGGGTGAGTTTTTTTTCTCAACCTGTTTAGCCTCGCTTCACGGCCAAAAATCTAACTCAACCATCTAGTGTTCAGCAAAATAACAACACAATGTCAAATACAGGTATCCTAGTCAAATAATTAACATCCAATCACATTAACTGTTACTCTCTCACTGGCATTTCACTAACGGGCCGTATGCAGCCAAACGTAGGTGTTGCTCATTCCGTTTGCTCGAAAATTGATAAATGATTAAAGAAAGTAAGGCCCGCGTCCATAGAGACACATACCAGCTCTACTGGTAGTACTGCTACTAACAGCTGTACTACACCTGCACCTGTCGAGGACACAAGTTGTTCTGCTTCCACGAGCATATCCAATGCTAGCATCAATGCTACCTATTGTTCACCTAATACCTTTTTTGCACTGTTGGTTAGAGCCTGTAAGTAAGGTCTACACCTGTTGTATTCGGGGCATGTGACAAATAAACTTTGATTTGATTTGATCGGTAATTCTACATTTGTTGTTAGCCCAGCTAGCATGGACACTGACAGTTGTGAATCTGATGCAGCCGAAGAGCTACCGCCGCCTTACCCGGGAAAGCACTGAACAACAGACAGGGACGTTGGAACATCGAAGAGGCGCAAATATGATGAGAACTACATTGATTTGGGGTTCACTTATATTGGGAGTAGTGCCTTTCCTCAGCCACAGTGTGTTATATGTGCAAAAGTACTATCTCACAACTCGATGAAACCTTCACTCTTGCGCAGACATTTAGAAACAAAACATGCCAATTTGAAAAATAAACCACAGGAGGTTTTTGAGCGAGAATTAAGATGACTTTTGAGTAGTAAGTCATGTATTAAGCAACAGACACCATTAATAAGAAGGGGCTAGAAGCGTCTTATATGGTGAGCTAACGAGTGGCTAGGACATTCAAGCCCCATACTATTGTGGAGGACCTCATTCTTCCTGCTGCCACGGATATTGCTGGGACAATGCTGGGGGAAAAGGCAAAAAAATATATACAGATAATGCCTTCATCAAACAACACTGTTTCACAACGCATCAGTGACATGGCAGGAGATGTTTTGAAACAATTACTGCTTTGCATACAAGCCAGTGAATTCTATGTGTTACAGCTAGATGAGTCAACAGACGTGTTGGGCCTGGCACAGCTCATGGTATATGTACGTTACGTTTATGGGGGGTCAATTAAGGAAGACATCCTCTTCTGCAAACCACTGGAAACCAGGACAACAGGAGAGGATATTTTTAAAGTACTGGACATCATTGTGACATCAAATGGACTTTAGTGGTCTAGATGTGTCGGTATCTTTCCTGATGGCGCAAAAGCCATGACAGGGAGACATAGTGGAGTGGTAACGCGAGTGCAAGCAGTTGCTCCCGATGCAACTTGGGTACACTGCAGCATCCACCGAGAAGCTCTTGCTGCCAAAGGACCTGACAGCTTGAAAGACATTTTGGACACTACAAAGAAAATGGTTAACCTTGTTAAAGCAAGGCCCATGAACTCTCGTGTATTTTCTGCACTATGCAATGACATGGGCAGCGACCATGTAACGCTTTTACAACATACAGAAGTGCGCTGGTTATCAAGGGGCAAAGTATTGACACATTTTTTTAAATTGAGAGACGAGCTTAAAGCTTTCTTTACTGACCATTGTTTTCACTTGTCTGACCACTTGCATGATGATGAGTTTCTCACACAACTGGCCTATCTGGGTGATGTTTTTTCTCGCCTGAATGATCTGAATCTAGGATTACAGGGACTCTCCGCAACTATATTCAATGTGTGGGACAAAATTGAGGCTATGATTAAGAAGTTGCAGCTCTTCTCTGTCTGCAAGGACAACACGCAGGTCTTTCCATCATTGTATGATATTTGTGTGCAAATGAACTCAAGCATATGGACAATGTCAAATGTGATATAGCGAAGCACCTGAGTGAGTTGGGTGCGCAATTATGCAGGTACTTTCCCAAAATGGACGACACAAACAACTGGATTTGTTATCCCTTTCATGCCCTGCCTCCAGTCCACTTACTGATATCTGAACAAGAGAGCCTCATCAAAATTGCAACAAGCGGTTCTGTGAAAATTGAATTTAATCAGATGCCACTGCCAGATTTCTGGATTGAGCTGCGCTCAGAGTATCCTGCCTTGGCAAATTGCGCTGTTAAGATACTTTGCAACCAAGTACCTATGTGAGAGTTGATTCTCGGCCCTCACTAGGATGACAACTAAATACAGGCACAGAATGTGTGTGTAAAATGATTTAAGACTCCACATGATTTAAGACTTAAACTGTACCCAAACCGTGTGCAAATTGATTTTGTTCCCCCACACCAAACGCGATCATGACACGCAGGTTAAAATAACAAAACAAACTCTGACAAACCAATTATATTAATTTGGGGACAGGTGGAAAAGCATTAAACATTTATGTGTGTGGAAAATGATTTAAGACTCCACATGATTTAAGACTTAAACTGTACCCAAACCGTGTGCAAATTGATTTTGTTCCCCCACACCAAACGCGATCATGACACGCAGGTTAAAATAACAAAACAAACTCTGACAAACCAATTATATTAATTTGGGGACAGGTGGAAAAGCATTAAACATTTATGGAAATTTAGCTAGCTAGCTTGCAGTTGCTAGCTAATTTGTCCTGTTTAGCTAGCTTGCTGTTGCTAGCTAATTTGTCCTTGGATATAAACTTTGAGTTGTTAATTTACCTGAAATGCACAAGGTCCTCTACTCCGACAATTAATCCACACATAAAACGGTCAACCGAATTGTTTCTAGTCATCTCTCCTCCTTCCAGGCCTTTTCTTCTTTGGACTTTATATGGCGATTGGCATCTAACTTTCATAGTTACCACGACGACCGTGCTTGTCTCCACCCCCCTCCACGTGTCGCCCATCTTCCCCATCATCCCCTGTGTATATATACCTGTGTTCTCTGTTTGTCTGTTGCCAGTTCGTTTTGTTTCGTGAAACCTACCAGCGTTTGTTCCCCTGCTCCTGTCTGTTCTTGCTCCTGTTTCCTAGTCCTTCCCGTTTTTGACCATTCTGCCTGCCCTAACCCTGAGACTGCCTGCCGTTCTGGACCTTTTACACCCTCTCTGGATTACTGACCTCTGCCTGCCTTTGACCTGTTGTTTGCCTTCCCCTGTACTAGAAATAAATGTTTGTTTCTTCGACTCTGTCTGCATCTGTGTCATACCTGAAACCTGATAGTATGAACTGGCCATGACTGATCCAGCAGACTCAGACCAGCTCAACAATGATGTCTCCCTGCAAGGAGCCACCCTTGGAAGACACAAGGAGTTACTTCAAGGTCTTATGGAGGGACTCCGTGCCCTGACAGAACGCCATGACCAGGCATTCGATACCTTGCTGGAGCAATTCCGCGGATTCCCCACTTGGCAGCGGGACACACCCGTAATCTCCCAGCCTACCCCAGTGTCCCGAGAACCCCGCTTACCTCCTCCGGAGCGCTACGCTGGAGATTTCGGAACCTGCAGGGCTTTCCTCTAAAATTGCTCCCTCATTTCAAAGATGCAGCCTTCTTCGTTCCCCTCGGACCACTCGAGGATAGCGTACATCATAACGCTGATGTCCAGGAGGGCATTCGCCTGGGCCACGGAGGTGTGGGAGCAACAATCTGCCGTCTGCCTCAGTCTGCAGGAGTTTGTGGAGGAGCTTTGAAAGGTGTTTGATTCTTCATTGTCCGGGAGAGAGGCTGCTCGCAAGCTTCTCCAGCTACGTCAAGACTCCCGTAGTGTGGCAGACTACGCTGTAGATTTCCACACGTTAGCAGTTGAGAGTGCGTTGTTCGACATGTTCCTACACATAGTATCGGAGGAAGTAAAGGACGAGCTTGCAGCCCGGGAACTACCGACGGATCTCGACTCGC
This sequence comes from Salvelinus sp. IW2-2015, assembly GCF_002910315.2. Lineage (NCBI taxonomy): Eukaryota > Metazoa > Chordata > Actinopteri > Salmoniformes > Salmonidae > Salvelinus > Salvelinus sp. IW2-2015. The sequence goes on from NC_036842.1 coordinate 32,514,294, forward strand.
TCAACGAAGGAAGGCGAGGAGATTCGATTTCACTCGCCTGTCCAAGGATTCCACCTCGCCTCCGAGGTATCCCGCCGCAAACTCTCCTCCCGGTTTATCGGCCCTTTTCCCATCTCCAAGGTCATTAGCCCCTCTGCTGTTCGTCTTCTGTTGCCCCGTACCCTCCGTATACACCCCAAATTTCGTGTGTCTAGAGTTCAACCCATGTCTCTTCTCTTTTCCAGGAGACAAAGGGCTTTGTGACATGTTTTGTTTCGTGAAACCTACCAGCTTTTGTTCCCCTGCTCCTGTATGTTCTTACTCCTGAATCCTAGTCCTTCCCGGTTTTGACCATTATGCCTGCCCTGAGACTGCCTGCCATTCTGGACCTTTTGCACCCTCTCTGGATTACTGACCTCTACCTGCCTTCGACCTGTCGTTTTCCTGCCCCCTTTTGTTTCTTCGACACTGTCTGCATTTGGGTCATACCTGAAACCTGATACCCACAGTCAACCTCAGCTTTTACTGATGCGAACACAGCCTGAGAAACGCTATGTCAGCTCTCACAGTTGCTGGACAGACTATACATGAGAATCATACGTTCTGTCCAGCGGCTGATGTGTTTGTAATTGTATGTGGTGTGTCTGTATATTTAAACCATGAAATGTTCATGTTATGTTAATGTGATGTCAATGTTGTGCATGTTGTAAACTTAATTTGAAAGCACACTTTCTTAATTAATATTTGATTGTACTTTTAAGCTAGACGCCATTCAAGTCTTATATACTTAAATACTCAGAATGTTATTGTCACACCCTGACCTGTTTCACCTGTCATTATGCTTGTCTCCACCCCCTCCAGGTGTCACCCATCTTAACCATTATCCCCTGGGTATTTATACCTGTGTTTTCTGTCTGTCTGTGCCAATTCGTCTTGTTTTGTCAAGTCAACCAGCATGCTACTCCGTGTGCCTGCTTTTTCCTCTTCTCTGTTTTTTTCTAGTCCTCCTGGTTTTGACTCTTGCCTGCCTTGACTCTGAACCCCCCTGCCTGACCATACTGCCTGCCTTGACTCTGAACCCGCTAGCCTGACCATACTGCCTGCCCTGACCTCCAGCCTGCCTGACCATACTGCCTGCCCTGACCTCAAGCCTACCTGCCACTCTTTACCTCCTGGACTCTGACCTTGCCTGTCCACGACCATTCTCTTGCCTGCCCCTTGGATACTAATAAATATCAGAGATTCAAACCATCTGCCTCCCGTGTTTGCATCTGGGTCTCGCCCTGTGCCCTTATAGTTATGCTTGTTATTTCTCTGAAAAACGATTGTATATTAATTTTATTATATTAGCCAATTGTTAGAAAATCTTGCCCTTTAAATTGTATAATTTTTACTGGATTTTAACCTAAGACTCCATTCAGACCCTGAGGTACTTAACTGTTATTTAAATTGACAAAATATATTGAATTTGAACATGTTGTGGTATTTAATTGTTGTTTTACATTTTAAAATAGATATGTTATACTTCCAGAATTAACAGGTTTACTGCATCTGTTTGGGTAGAATGCGGGTAATATTTAGGAATTCATCACCAGGCCATCAAACTTTCATTTGGACCGTAATGGGCTCAACGAGGGCAGGCCAAATAACGTAAGGTCTTCTTGTGGGCTGGTACTGAGCTGCTCACACTTACTTGGGACTGAATAAGGGCTGCCAGCACAGGGCAAGCAATTAGGGGCCAATTATTTTCCCATGGGCAAAAACCCATGGGCTCAGTGCATGTAGCCCAAGGCGGGCCTTTATTACAGCCCAAAGTGGACCTGTAACCAGTGCGCTGAGTCGGGAGTGTTTTAATATATAAAACAATAAACACGAAACACAACCAACGCACCAACATGAAAACAGAGTCAATAACACCTGAGGAAAGAACCAAGGGAGTGACAGATATAGGGAAGTTAATCAGGGAGGTGATGGAGTCCAGGTGAGTCTGAGAATGCGCAGGTGTACGTAACGATGGTGACAGGTGTGCACCATAACAAGCAGCCTGGTGACCTAGAGGCCAGAGAGGGAGCACACTGACAGTACCCCCTCCCTGACGCGCGGCTCCAGCCGCAGGACGCCGACCAAAAAGACGATCTCGGGGATCAGGAGCGGACCAGTCACCCCCGCTGATACGCGGGAACCTGTAGCCGGCTGGGAAGCGGGAACCTGACAGACCGTCTGAGGCAGAGGAACCTGGCGATCCGGCTGAGGCATGAGAGCCTGACGAGCCGGCGGAGGCAAGGGAACCTGACAATCTGGCTGAGGCATGAGAGCCTGTAGCGGCTCCCGGACCCGACATCATTCCACCTGACACACACAAAAAAACACTCCCTGATGCTTCCTTAGGTGAGGTGTTATTCTGTAATGATGTGCGCTGACAGTTGGGAAGCAGGTTCAGGGAGTGAGTGATTTAATAAAACAATAAGCACGAAACACAAATAACGCACCAACATGAAAACAGAGTCAATAACACCTGAGGAAAGAACCAAGGGGAGTGACAGATATAGGGAAGATAATCAAGGAGGTGATGGAGTCGGGAGTTGGGATTATGGTTAATTGTTTAGCTAGCTAGCTACATGTCTTAACAAAGAGACTACACTATAGAAATATCAACTTCAATAGGGCGAGTAAAATGGTCAGAGTAAGCTGTTCTCTCATTTGTGTCTGGAAGTAGCTAGCAAGCTAGCCAACGTTAGCCAGTTAGCTTGGGTGCTTGACTACTGTTGTTAGGTCAGCTAGCTAACGTTACATGTATGATCTAAGTAGTAATATTATTCGTATCTCAGAGCCATTTGCTGTGCTAGTTATATCCTAGCTATATCTAGCTAGCTAACATTGAACCTGGTTGGTTAGCTGCCTGCAGATTCATGGATTAAGGTTATTTTTTTAGCTAGCTAGCTACAAGTCTTAACAAAAGACTCCACTATGCAAGTAACCATTTCAATAGAATGTTAATGATCTCACTGCGACAACTGTTGATAGACGTACGTGGTAATTTCGCTCTGGCTAACCCCTTTTTTGTGGGTAGGCAGACAATTACCTCCATACTTCCATTCATTTAACTGGTACCGATTACCTTCAGAGGAGTCCCGTGACACTCGTGTTCATGAGAATCTCCCTTTTCCATACAGTGGTCATAGTAGTTTGTAGGCCAAACTGTTTGGTCGCTACAGACGTTTTTGTGAGAAGACCCATTTCTGGGATGTCTCATGGTCTGACAAACACCGCTGTAGCTTGACCACCTTCCATCGCAGATGCGGAAGGCCGGCATAGGCCTCCATAGACGGATTGAGAAGCTGCCCATGCAAAAAAACAGATATCTCTAGCCTACTCTGATGGATTTTGATGTGGATTTTTTTATTATGTTACTTGGAAAGACCATTGGTGTTTCAATAGACTCTAGGAGGTTTGAGTGCTTGTTTCCATTGAAATGGGGCCTGTTTGAAAATACTAAAATGAACAGCTTTGAATACGTAGAAAAACATGGCATGTTAACTCCATACTGGTGGCACAGTGGACTAATTCCATGGATAGAGAACAGACTATTGTAGGTTGGAATATCACTGATGCTGTGTTGTCATTAAAATAATATATGTTTGCGTAATTAATGCCTAAGGAAATTAATTAAGCTGCATAAATCACCCATCTACACAATTTGGTGTGGGACATCATAATGACGTTGTTTTATGTTTGAGGCAATATCAGATAACAGAATTACAACCAAGCAAATACATATGTTTTAGCACTACAAAAAACATGTAAAAAGAAAAGTCCCCTTTAAATCAGTATACACCCTGACCTTGACACATAACAAACATATACTTACATATAGTGACTCATAGGATCTCTGTGGTCACAAAAAGTCAGCCGGACATCTTTTCAAACAATTTTGCAAAGTTGTCAGTAATCAGTCAACCTCCTCTTCCCACCATCTGTTAACCAGTGTGTGGTGTGTGCAGTGGCGGAATTAGGAATAGGCGACATGGGCAGCCACCCAGGGCGGCATCTTGCCGGGGGACGCACAATAATAAATAAATAAAATAAAATAAAAACAATTCGGAATGGTGACATTTGAGTGATCGTTTTTCTATCGCTCATTTGCACATCACGTCGATGATATCATGTCACCGTATTGGACTGTGGTTTAATTAACCTTGTCGGAGTGGGCTCCCTGATTCTAGTTTGTGAGCTAGGCAGGCTACTGCCTGGGAAGGTCTCCACTCAGAAGTACGAGATGGGGAGGGGGGCGGGGGTAGGTTGACCTCAGGTCCCCACTGGAAGCCCGAGGTGGGGGGAGCGGGGGAATCTATCAAATAGCGCAACTCTAACTTTGTACAGTACTAATGCAATTAGTTGTGCAATTTAGTTTGTGTGTTTCTTTTGAAGTGCAATAGTATAATAATCAGGTTCTCTTCTTTATAGGTGTGTTATTCTATTGTGTATTTGTGTGATATAGAATTTGTGTGATATAGTTTTATTAGTTTTTTTGTTACCAATAGGGTAATAGTCTAATAATTCTATTCTCTTGTTATTTGTATTTATATACTACAATTTGTTTCTATTTGACTTTGTTACTTCTTTTTGATATTTATGAGTCTTATTTTTGTATATATTTTTATATGTATATATTTCTAAATGTTATGATTATTTATTTGTGTTGTTCCAAATGCCTGAATAAAAATGACAGTTAGTGCAGAATGGTTTTTGTTGTTGTTGTTGGCTGAAGGGGGGGGGGGGTTCGCCCAGGGATCAATACAAGCTAGAACCGCCACTGGGTTTGTGATTGATAGTCTGTACTCCTTGACACCCTGCGTCCTGCAAACGGCCTCAGGCGTTGATTCAGAAACACTTAAACAGCATTCTGACATTTTCTTTCTTCCCAAGACCCTGTATCCATGGCAATTCATTGATCCTATATCAGCAAGGGTTGATTTTATGGCAGGGCGAATGTCCATACTCATACATTATGAATGACTCATATTGGTTAATGCATTTCACACATCTAAAATAATATTTATTCCTCTGCAATTATACTAGGAGGTTCAGGAGGGCAGCTTACTTCCTTTCAATGACAATTCTTCTTTTACTACTGCAGTTTTCCATTCTTAGGACTGAGCATCCTTCAGTGGTCCAGACAATCTTGGTTAGAGCGCTAGCACACCACAACAATCATGTTTTATTACTTTTACTTTTGGTTGCTTACTGTAGTATGTCACACTACAGATCCCCTCGAGTGGCAGTACTTGTGGACAGTCTTGCGCCATATGGGTCTCGGAAAAGGCTTTATAGATACAGTATGATTGAACTTCTATATGCCAATTCTTCTGCGATGGTCCTGACAGGCAACAATTGCTCCTCCCATTTTGCTCTATCCCATTGGACACGGTAGGACTGTCTGCTCTCCTCTGTTATTTGCCTTATCCTTGGAATCTTTAACCCAGATGGTCCGCCAATCCACTATTCACATACCACTCATTGTACATGACATCTCCTTGCAGTATATACAGTGCCTAGCAAAAGTATTCATCCCCCCCTTGGCGTTTCTCCTATTTTCTTGCATGACAACCTGTAATTTAAATCGATTTCATGTAATTCACATACACAAAATAGTCCAAATTGGTGAAGTAAAATGAAAAAAATTACATGTTTTTTTTTTTTTTACGGAAAAGTGGTGTGTGTGTATGTATTCACCCCCTTTGCTATGAAGCCCCTAAATAAGATCTGGTGCAACCAATTACCTTCATATAATTAGTTAAATAAAGTCCACCTGTGTGCCACTTGCTTGGTGGTGCTCCTTGCTTAGTGATGTTGCAGACTCTGGGGCCTTTCAGAACAGGTGCATATATATTGAGATCATGTGACAGATCATGCTCTCTCCTGTCAACTCATCTACCCGCTCTCTCTTCTCAACTCATCTACCCGCTCTCTCTTCTCAACTCATCTACCCGCTCTCTCTTCTCAACTCATCTACCCGCGTAGGAGAAACCCCCTAGAAATGGTCCAATAAACCTAGGAAGAAACCTAGAGAGGAACCAGGCTAAGAGGGCCAGTCCTCTTCTGCGCTGCCGGTGGTGAGAATTATACACAGAACATGGCCAAGTTGTCAAATGGTTCATATAAGGTGCAGCAGCATGTCAAAATAATAATAATCACAGTAGTTGTCGAGGGTGCAGCAGTCAGTCAACCTCAGGAGTAAATGTCAGTTGGCTTTTCATAGCCGACATTAAGTAGTATCCTACTCCACAACTGCCAATTAAAGGACATCACCGCGGCTTTTAACAAATGCCACTGTTCTCATGATCAAACTCATACCGAGGAACGAACCCGAGGACCTCTTGCCTCGCAAACACATGTACCGCCTCCTGAAGCGTCTTAACCCAGTCGCACACCAAAAAAGCTATTCAGCAGCATGCAAGCTGGAAAGACACACACAGGCTAAGGAATTGAGTTTCACAGATCCCCATCGAGCTTAAACTAGCAAGAGGTTTATTTAAACATTGCGTCTACATAGAGAGCAAGAGAGACGAGAGAAGAGATAGACAAAAGTCAATTAGTTAATGTTTTCAACGAAGCTCTCAACAAATGAGAGACTAAACCCACGTAGAGGCCGAAAGATTCACTCTCGACCGCAGAGTGATATTGTGTAGTTCCCTCAAATTGTAGCTAGGTTCCTGCGATCGAAGTTGCCTGTGAACTGATTTCAATTGTGATATTTCTGAGGGCTAATGTACGTTTGAACATTGCTATTATCTCTTTTGAATGCGAGCATTGGTTTAATTTAAAGGGCTATAGTGCACGGTAGGCTCACAAAAGGCCTGGGTGGGAACGCTAGATAACGAAGGGAACACTTAAAAACCAGACGGATTCCTCATTTGAGCATTGGCCTTCATATGAGCTGGTCTGTAAATTATGACTGCTGCTTGATGTGTCCTGAAAAATCAAACTCGTGTTTTAGGCAAACGAGGCAGAGAGTATGAGAGAAGAGAGAGGAGCGAAGCGAGAGAGACGGGAGAGAGAGAGAGGAGAGAGAGGGAGAGAGAAGAGAGAGAAGAGAGAGAGAGGAGAGAGAGGAGAGTAGAGAGAGGAGGAGAGAGAGGCGGGAGAGAAGAGAGGCAAGGAGAAGAGAGAGAGGAGAAGAGGAGGAGAGAGAGACGAGACGAGAGAGAGAAGAGGAGAGAGAGAAGAGAGAAGAGAGAGAGAGAGAGAGAGAGAGAGAGAGAGAGAGAGGAGAGAGAGGAGAGACAGAGAGAGAAGGAGAGAGAGAACGAGAGAGAGAGGAGAGAGAGATAGAGGAGAGAGAGAGAGAGAGAGAAGTAGACGAGAGAGAGAGAGAGAGAAGATGAGGAGGAGAGTGAGAGAAAGAGAGTAGAGAGAGAGATGAGAGACTGTTGGTTGTCTTTTTCTTATTGGCAACATTCGTTCATCTTTCAATTTTACGCACCTCGCCCGGTCCCTGAGGAGAGAATAAGTAGAGAGAGAGGGGAATCAAAAATAATACCTGTATGGGGCCTGCAGTACCTGGCTGCTACTCTATGCATGCTTGGCCCCTTCGCCATCGGATTGATCCCCGGAATTGGGCAGGGAGCTGTCCTTCTGTCAATGATGGAAATAGAGAAAACTGTGATTAAAAAATCCACATCAGATGTTTTTCCACCGTGAGAGTGTGCCCCAAGTTTAATAGCCTCTAATTAAAATGCTCAATTATCGTTGGAGATGGTCCTCGTGTGACCCGTGTTCGGAGCGAGAGGTGAGGTATTATGGGTCTTTTGGCTTATAAAACATATTCGCCTCCTAGCGAATACAGACAGCCCCCCCACACACCTATATGTTTTATCCTCCTCAAAGCGCTGCTTCCACATAACATATTGATCAGTGTTTATTATATGAACTCAAACTCAACAGTAAAAGCCCTAAGGAAGAGAACGGAAAGCATGTGTTTTCGTTGAATTGTCTATGTATATGAGCGCATAGTTGCAATTGCATACAATTAAACAGTAGTAAAGGGGATCTGTTCTACCCGTCTCATTTAGGGCGGGGCCTAACAAAAGGAGCCACCTTTGACACATGGTTCATCATCCTGTATGAGTGGCGCAAGAAGAGCTAAGTTGTATTGACACATATGAGGCAACACAGAAAATTCAACAAACACATTACCTTATCTCTACTCGAATAAACGCTTGTTTATAACCGCTTGATTTTATAGAATCGATCTCATCAGCACCCACCTTGCAGAAGAACACTATCCCCTGGAAGCCTGTTGCGAGACGAGACTATTCAATCATAAGAACACTGTATGCATTCAAACCGGTAGCAGTCGACATGAAATAACACGATGAAATTGCCAAACAGTGTCAGTATTATCTATTTGACTAGAAGTATGGGAGCGAGGGCGCGCGCGCATTTGCCCTGATGCGAGCGCCTGCACAGCAAACCGTAGCTGTTTAGTGATGCCAGGGCCTACCATGGAAGTATATCGGCTCTCCATCTAGGAGAGGTGGCGCACTCTGGACCTTCTTGTGTTACTGGGTGAAGGTGTGTGGTTAGATGCGCTAACCACCAGTGTGCTAATAGAGGCAAAGGCCTACGCAGTAACGTCTCCGCACACACATGAACCTCCGTGCACTGAAGTAGACAGCCTTCACTAACTCATTGTTTAGGTTTGTTCTTTCTAATGTTCCTAACCTTAACCAGAGGTGTGTAGAGGGCTTTACTCCACCCCCTCAAACTCCCCAGGCTCGGAGTGTTAAATCTAACAAAGTCCTCCAGACCCCCTTGCCAGTCCTCCAGTCTCTGCCGTCACCTGCAATGGCGGAAACATTGGTGCCCCTCTCCCTTTGGCCTCTCAAACACCCCCCTTACGCTCAGACAGTGCCTCCTGGACTCCTCCAGGAATCTCTCCAGCAGCCTAAGAGACGTTATTCCTGTTGTTGCGCCAAGGACCTCCGGGGTTTTCCACCCCTCCTCTCCCAGCAGTCTCAGGTCACCTAGCCTTTGTAAACCCCTGCCATCAGTTGCCCTCTGCAGGTGGCCGACTGAACGATCTCAAAGGGATGGCTGGGTTGTGGAAAATACGGCTCCTCCCACACCCACTGCCCAGGCTCCACACCCCCTTCTCGGTGTGGGCCTTAGCAGCTGCCAGGCCCTCAGTACCGGCAGAGTAAAAACTCTGAGAGACTGCTGTACTCAGCCTCTCCAGCTCATGAGGAACAGCTGCGGTCCAACCCTAATCCGCCCAGCTCTCCTCAGGCAGCGCGCATTGCTGGTTCCCTCCAGCCAACATCAGTATGGTACAGCAGTTCTGCACCGCCTTTAAGCACGGAAAGCAGCCATCCTGCTCTCCAGTTCCACCAGGCCCTGTCCTCCTTCGTGGACGGCATGTACAACACTGCTGCCTTTCAGCCAGTGATGGCCCGACCAAAAGAAGTCCACCAGCTTGCGTTGCAGGTTCTGCAAGCAGACCGGCGGGGGGGTTGAGGACAGCCAGTTTAATGCCACAAGGAAAGATGCACCAGGTTGTTGATTATAAGCACCCTCTCCCTCTATATGACACTTGGGACAGGAGCCACCTCCACCTGGCCAGTCTGACACCAACTGCCTGTGACAGCCCTCCCAGTTCTTGCTGACCCACTCTCCGAGCCCAGTACACCCCAACACTTTAAGCCCTTCACAACCCCATGCAAACCCCCTGGAAGCAGAGTGAGGAGCCCTATCCCCCCATGCCCAAATAAAGAGCTTTGCTCTTTCCCCAGTTTACCCTAGCTGATGAGCTCCCTCGTACACTTCAGACTGGTCTCTCTAGCTCTGCATATCTTGCCATCCACTGACCATCACAGAAACATCACGTGCATATGCTGAGACTGCTTATTCCTGTCACCACTCCATGCCTGTCCACACACTCCCCGCAGTCTCCTGCGTAGCAGTCCTAAAAAAGGCTCAATGGCTAGTGTGTACAGCTGCCCAGATAGAAGGGCATCCTTGTCTAATGCCCCGTCTCACCCAGACAGGCCTACTGAGCGCCCCTCCCACCTTAACCATTACATGACGCCCCAGCATACAACAGCTTCACACAGTTCACAAAGCTCTTTCCCAAACCCAAAACACAAGACATCACATTAAAACAGAATACTCATGATCCACTCTATAAAAAGCCTTCTCTTGATCTAGAAGAAGACCAGTCCAAAGTTCACATTAGAACTCTCGACAAGTCAACAATGTCTCCTAATCCAAGAACAGTTGTCCTAGTGATTTGAGCGTCCCGGTACACAATATGTCTTGTGTCCTTGTGTATTATAGATGAGCCCCCCGCGCACCCCCCCGCTCCAGATGGACTTCATCTGTTAGAGAGGACCTTGGCAAATATCTATAGTCCGCACAGAGTAATGCCACCAGGCCTCCAGTTTCTTAAGTTTCACACAAGTCCCTTTTCCTTGTGGCAGGAGAAGTCAAGAATGCCGCCCGACGGCAGCTCATCGGCAACTCTCCTACCTCGACGCATTCAACGCAACACGCAAAAGAAATTCCTGTACCAATAGTTCCCCAGAATTTTTTGTAAAACATCCACTGAAGTCCAATCGACCCCGGGTGCACGACCGGGGACCATGCGTGGGTTACGGCTCTCTGCCAGTTCATGTGACAACAGAGGATATTGTCCATTCGTCCTCTGTGCCCGAGAGAGCTAGGGAGTCCTTGCGAAACAAGAGCCTGAGCACACAAGGATCACACATTTCCTGCCTCTATAACAATTCAGTTTATAAAACTCCACAGTCCGCTTCCCGCAATCTCCCCCACCACAAAGGTCACGCGCGCCCAATCAGACAGCCGTAGACAATGCATACCCTTGGCTTCACTGCTCTGTCTTTCCAAACCAAAGAAAAGAGGAGCTGGGAGCATCCATCTCCTTGAGCATGGAGAACCTAGAGTCTTACAAGTGCTCCTTTGCTTTAACCTGGAAAAAACTACCCAGGTCCCACGTAATTCGGCAAGTTAGCCTGGGGCCTACATTGCCTTGCCCACCATCTCTACCTCCATCTCACTAATACACCGCTCTAGTTTCCCCCAATACTCTCCTAGCCTCTGAGGATGAGAGAAGCTGTGTACTGTTGACAGAAAAGCCGAATTTGCACTTTCCCCACATCCCCCATTGACTCAGAAGACTCATACTCCTCTCTTGCTGCCCCATCTTTCCCAAAAAGTCTGGAAACCTGAGCAAAAAGTGGCATCTTGTAAGAGCTTTACATTGAACTTCAATAAGATGCCTGCCGGGCCCTGGTGAAATAGACAGCCGAGCCATGGTTATGTGGTGATCCAAAACCCCACTGGGAAGAATGGTAGCACACCAGGCAGCCTATTGCTCTGATTCTCTGGACATGTAAAAACGATCAAGTTCGAGCTGCACTCACCCTAGCCCAAAAACCTTCACCCACGTTATACTGTCTTGTGTTTGATGTTTAGTTCTCCAAACATCCACTAGGTCAAACTGATTAAAGATTCTCCTTAACACATCCCACTGACACTGATAGAGCTCTTCCCCATTTCTGTCTTTTGTAAAATCCATTGTACAGTTCCAGTCACCTCTCCGATCACCAGCGTCTCCTCAGGGCTACTTGTGAGAGTTCCTGTCTAAGACTCCCAAATAGAACCCCTTTTCCTCCCTGTGTTATGCGCATACACATTTATAAAGACAAAACCCATGTTGTTAATCTCTGCTTTAACAACAAGCAACCTGCCCCTACACACCTCCTTTGAGGAGCAAATTTTTACAGCCAGACCCGGTGCAAAAAGGAGCTGCCACTCCGCTCCTGCACTAAGATTTGTCCCATGGCTCAACACACTTGCCCCTTCCACCAGAGCCCCCAATCACTTCATTCACCACATCACTATGCGTCTCCTGCAGAAACAACACCTGTACTTTCTTTTGTTTTACATATTCACCAACACACTCCTCTTTCCCGCATCTCTGCACCATTTATATTAAGCAGCCTACCCAAAGAGTCTCCAATAAGAAGTGGGAGAAAAAGCACAGCAGAGAAATAGACCAATAGAAAGCTCAAAAAGCCCAGTGTCAGTAAGAAATTAAACATTTAAACAGTGTCTGAAGGTAAACCTTTACGCACTGTTTGGACCCCTTCCTCAACCTAAACCGTTTCTTGGGTGAGAGGACACCAATGCCCCTCATTTCTCATACATGTTGTACTGATCTTACAAACTTTCTAGAATCAGGAAAAAAAGCCTCAAGATTAACTTTTTTCCCTTAGTCTCATTCAGGAACCTTGTCAGTTCTCTCAACGTTGTACTTAGACCCCTCTGGTTGACTGGCTGTCAGCTCCGGGCCAATTGAAGAGGAGGTCTGAAAAAAATAACTCTCATCCTCTTCCTCAGACTCACTTTCCTCCTCTTCTCTATCTCCCACCCTGACCACCTGCCCTTTTCTCTCTGGTTAGGGCCTCACCCACAGCAACAGGCAACATTTCCATGGTGCTTTGTCCACACCCTTTTTCCTTTCCTCTTGACACCCTCCTCCTCTCCCCCCCTAATCTCTTACACTTCCCCACTATACTCTCCTCATCCACTAGAATAACCTGACTAGACCCATATCATCTACACCACCCTCATCGCATCCATAGCATGCATACTCGGCCCAGCATCATCTGCACCACCCTCCATAGCATGACTCGGCCCAGCATCATCTACACTACCCCTCCATAGCATGACTTGGGCCAGCCTCAGCTACCCCACCATCCATAGCTTGACTAGACTCAGCCTCTGCTATACCACCATCCAATAGCCTGCCTAGACCCAGCACCCTCTACACCACCCTCCATAGCATAACTAGGCCCAGCCTCAGCTACCCCACCATCTCTAGCCTGACTAGACCCAGCCTGTGCTTCCCCACCATCTCTAGCCTGACTAGACCCAGCCTCTGCTTCTCCACCATCTCTAGCCTGACTAGACCCAGCCTCCACTACCCTACCATCTCTAGCCTGACTAGGCCCAGCCTCATCTACACCACCATCTCTAGACTGACTAGGCCCAGCCTCTGCTGTCTGCATCTCCTTACCCCCTGCATTTTGACCTCGATTTCCCCCATTTGCGCTTGTATCCTCACCGTTGTCTACGGCCTTTATGTGGGCACGCAAAGCTCTTTGTGCCCCAAATCCCCACATTCAAACACCGTAGACTATCTGTGCTGGCAAAACCTGCATAGAGCCCCTCCCCATGCCTCACTTTTAAAATGCACATTTAGCTGTTGCTCGTTGTTGTTCAGAAACATAAACACTTGCTCCGGAACGAAACAACGTGTTTAACGGCATCTGCCTGAAACCCTGCTGACAGTACACGGAAACCGCTAGCAAAACTTACCAAAAACGACTCAGCTCTTCCTAATTTGATCATCCGTGATAAACGGAGGCAAATTTGCCACTACAACTCTTGTTGAAGGGGTAGAGAGAGGTGAAATTGACACCAACACATCCTTACAAATATTCGCTAGCAATTAGCCTACCGACCAAATTAGCCTTTTCATGAACACAACCACAGCTTTGTTCATTCTAGAAGCAGAATGTATAAACTCAGCTCCTACTGTTCACCGACCGCGAGCAGAACCTCCTCCACCTTAAACTCCGTTCTCAGGAACACACCTGAATCCATGCTGTATAGACAGCGTCTCCTCCGCGCTAGGCTGAGAA